>NC_051094.1:15242500-15542500 GCF_901709675.1 Syngnathus acus | reverse complement strand
CGCATCTGTAGTCTTCCTTTATTCATTACATAAAAGACACTTCATGTCCGAGGATGGCGCTACAGCTGCTATTGGCAACAGTGGGACACCACAGTGTTGAACTCCCTATGCATTCTTGGGCCAATTTCGGTTGCTTACTTTTTGGACAAGTAATCATGAAAATAGAAATTATTTGAATTAATACAAATTCTTAAAGAAAAACTTGATATAATTGTTAACCGTCTTTTATTTATTTTAAGATCATCAATATTATATTGTAAATGTCAGAGCGGAACAGCACAACCATAACCCCTCAGAGCTTACAACTTTCAACTCTCAGGGAAAACAACCAAGCAAATGTTCAATAGTTTAGTAATTGTCAGTGGTGGATATACCCTTGCCTTCATCTACCAAACATTTGACTCAAACATTTGCACCTGAGCAGCAGTGTTGTGTGAGAGAGCTGTAAAGAGAATCGCTTGTAATGACAATTGTTAGGGAATATGACTGTCAAGGGTCCTATAATAGGATTCAACTTCTTTATATTGTGTGTTTAATGTCCTGTTGATCCCTCTAAGTCAGTGTGGTGCAGATGGATGTTAGCGTGCACCCTGACCGGGGTTTTTAACCCCATCACCCATGTCAGGAGTCCGTAAAAACTGTTACGGTAACAACACAAACGACCAAAATGGCGACTCGACTCCTCAGCCTGCCTGAGTCAAATCAGTGTAAAACGAGACTCAGAGTAGTAATTAGGGCAGTGAGAGGTCAGTGGTGTGGAAAGACTGTAGAAACTTGTAGTCTACCACATGGTTTAGGATGAGGAATTTTATAGGGGTTTTTGGCACTAAGAGAAAGGGAAATTATTGATGTACACATTTTGTTTTTTATATTTTTGTGTACTTAATCCCACCCTACCTTTTTGTAAAAAGAATACTGTTTGAATTTTATGATTGAATGAATGAATAAATAAATTACTGAACGGACGGACAGATGGATGGATGGATGGATGGATGGATGGATGGATGGATGGATGGATGGATGGATGGATGGATGGATGGATGGATGGATGGATGGATGGATGGATGGATGGATGGATGGATGGATGAATTTAAAGAGTAGCGTGTAATACCATAAATCATTGTCACTTCATGAACAACAACAAGATGGTCACATTGGATTTAGCAGGAGTCCTATTTTCCAGTGCTTCATCGGGGGTGAGTTAGGGGAAATAATAAAACCATAGAATATATAGAATATAACACTTTTATGAGCCCAAATAAAATCATGGTGAGAATAGTTTTTTCGAGGATAAAACTTTTAGGAGTCTAATTAAAATCTTGGTGCATGTCTGATTGTAGTTGCATTGTTGTTTGGTTGAAAGCCTGATCGAAATCGCGAAGCACGTCTGACTGCAGGTGCTTTTTGTGAGGTTAAAAACCTAAATATGAAAACCTAATTTGGACACAATTATCAGTGAGCGCACGTCTGTTGTGATAGTAGGTACATTGTAGTTTGTTTGGTGAACTCTGATTCTGCAGGAGTTTATGTGTTGGGGGAATCCATTCCATTCTTTTATTGCTGTATATGAGAAGCAGTTTTTTTCTTTTTGGGATGGTACAATTCTGTTTTGTTCAGATGTGATATGATTTGGACTTTTATGCTACTTTTTTATTGTTTGTTTGTATATTGATTTTAGGGGTTTGATAGTTATGTTTGCCTGTGACCAGCTCATTATACAGTACAGGAAGCGGGATCATACCATGGTAGAATGTTATTTCTGCCTCCCGTGAGAGGGCGTTCCTAATATGTTTGTTATGTTTGTCATTTTCATAATGTTTTTACAGAAATTTAGGTTGGAGGCTAAGGTAATTCCGAGGTATTTAGTCTCTCCTGTTGGATTAATAGGCTCCCCTCGTACTGTGCCTGCCAGGCGGTGGTGTAGTCTCGTTTTTGAGAAGAAAACTGATACTGTTTTTGCAACGTTTAGTGCGAGACGAGAGGAGTCTAACCAGATGGCGTCCATCGTTTTGGTTAGGGTCTCTACCACAGTGGCATCATCTTTGCCGTGTGCAAACAGCGTTGTCGGCGTACATCTGTATGCTAGTATCGTTACAAGCTGAGGGTCGGTCATTCATATTATAGAGATTGAAAATTAGTTGTCCTAGTATTGACCCCTGCGAGACGCCAATACGTCTCAATGGTTTCATTAATTTGTACTAACTGTGCTTGTGCATAGTTAGCTACGATCTGAACCAGTCTATGGCACTAGGAGCCAGATTGAATTGTGTTAGTTTGGCGAACATCATGGTTGACCATTTTGAAGGCCTTTCTTAGGTCCAGGAAGACCGCGCCTATGACGCCTCCCTGCTCAAGTCTCATTGTTAGGTGTTCTATCAAATAGCAGCAGGCTGTTTCGGTCGAGTGAGCGGGGCGGAGCTTGAATTTTACTTTCAAGGAGAAAATTGGTAAAAATCAAGAACATGGACATTTAAATTCGAAAACTTATCTTCGAAGGTTTTGGTAAAGTTGATGAAATCGGTGTACTTAAAAAAATCAGTTGCATTGTGTACACGAACTTATGTAGTAGCTCTTATGCCCAGTGTTATAAAAAATAGTCTATGCTTGTTTCTCATTCCAACATTTCAAGCATAAACTTAATAATAAGAAAATATATATTTTTTTTAATTCAAACATATAGCATTGTAGCCTACCTCATTTTCTAGCAGCACCTCTTTCATTCTCTCTCTCTCTCTCTCTCTCTGTCTCTTGTTCTCTCTCTCTCTCTCTCTCTCTCTCTCTCTCTCTCTCTCTCTCTCTCTCTCTCTCTCTCTCTCTCTCTCTCTCTCTCTCTCTCTCTCTCTCTCTCGCTCATTTATCTCATTCACTACCAATGACATATATATATATTTTTTTCAAGAATCCAGACATTCAACCCCAGTTGTTGGGTAAAGGGGGCTCTGAAAATAGCTGGCAGTGAATTCGTTTTAATAGCAGTTATATGCCAAATTGTAAAACATCTTATGACTCATGCCATGTTCAGTCTTTTTCTGTTGGTTACCTAAATTGCAGAGCATCTTGCAGCGTTCATCTAAACCGAGAATTTTCGAGGGAATGAACAAGCAGTGAATGCATTAGCCTTGAACTTGTATCACACTCCATTCATGCTAGAGTATAAGGATATTTTAACTCACAGATAGTTGATAGCAAAACACTCACATAAAAAAAATTATGGGAGAGTAGGAGGGAAGTCTTGCACCTAATGGGCAAGCAACAACACTGCTATTAATGTCACAGTTTGCTGTTCACCATTTTCATAACCAGGTCAATATTTCATTAGCCAGGATTGGATTCTAAGTCATTGATCGTCGCTAGAAGTTCCCATGGATCTTCACATCGCTATGGCCTCCAGCACAGCAAAAATACAGTCACCCAAGTTAAGCGGTACAGTCAGTTTTAATAGTGTAGCACAGCATTTGGCCTCTGCTACATTATGTCATATAAATCATAGTTATACTGTTGAAGTGTGAAAGAAAGTATACAATAGCACTACTATGGAGGGAAAAAAAGAGAAAAAGTGCATTCAAGAAAAAGAGAAAATACATCGGCGAAGGGTCACTTAAATGAAGGAGTCTTTTTCAACAAAAATCAACTCACTCAAACTTGTAATATTTTTCAGTTGCTCAATTTATCCTGCATGTCATTCCAAATTCACAAAATATTGAGCCTATCCACTTTGTAGAATAGGGCAGTAGAAAACATGCTTGCTGCAAGTGATGTTTGCCATCTAGCGGGGCATTGTGATATTACAATTTAAAACTATAAAGTCTACCCATGCCGTTTGCAGGAGATAGAGATTGGGTCAGGCCCAAAACAGCAAAAATCTACTAAAAAGCATTGAGACTTGTTTCTTTCTTTTATGGTAATTCTCCCACAGACACTGGTGCACCTCCAATATGCATTTTTCCACTCAAAATGGGCCTGTTCAATCCTGGCGGCACAGTGACGCACTGGTTAGCACGCAAGCTTACAGTTCAGTGGTTGGGGGTTCGATTCCTCCGTGTGGAGTTTGCATGTTCTCACCGTGCCTGCGTGGATTTTCTCCCACATTCCAAAATGCACGGTAGCTCGATTGAGCACTCCAAACAGCCTGTAGATGTGAGTGCGAGTGCAGATGATTGTTTGTCTCTGTGTGCCCTGCACTCTACTGGCTATAGTGTAGCCCTGCGATTAGCTGGCTCACCAGTTCAGGGTATCCCCTGCCTACTGCCCGATGACTGCTTGGATCGGCTTCAGCACGCCCGCGGGACTAGTGGGCTGGTTTTCTGGATGATTAAAATGATCAGATAATCAGCAGAAGATGACTAACAATCCTGATCATTTAAATCAGGCGGGTTGCAGGAAATAAAATATCCAGTAAACGGGCCCCCAAGGCCCAGGTGAAGACCCTTGGAATAGATGAAATGTGTTTGAAAGAGTGCCAAACTGCAAGTATATCCAATATACTGTTGTAGAGGGAACATTCTTTTTTTTTTTTTTTTTTTTTAACTGAAGGGGCCACTCCAAGTGGCATGCAGTCAGTTGCTATTCCTGACGTACATACCAAAAAATATTAACGCTATGGCCACATTTTTAAGTGAGATTACAAAGAACTTTCATTCATTGAACACCTTCAGGTACAACACTGGACAGGTAAATGGAGCAATACTGTAAAGTTTGATTATTATCTGTTGGTCCCATGTACGTCTAGTCTCGTCTGTATTTGTTGGAAACGGATGTGATGTCAAGTCGCTGACTGGGCCCTCCCTTGCACCCACCACTTCCTATTGAGTGATAGGCCACATGGCTGTACATTTTTTACTTAATTCTAGTCAAGGTGACCCTAATAAGCTGCCATAGGGAAGGAAGGGATAAAACGGCAGGTAACGAGCAAGCCCATCACCCTTTGGTTGTTTCGGTGAAACATGACATATTAGTACTGCACTGATGAGCTGAGTTGAGACATTATTTGGATCTCACCGGAGTTCAAGGCAGGATATGCCCTGGTGATTAGCTGCTGCAAATAGGCAACGACTACCTCAACCTCAAGTAGGATTCCTGATAACAAATCAATGACCAGTCTGGTCTTAGGCTGGCACGCCAAGAGAAGTAGTTTTTAAATCTTTAAAATTCTCATTACAACAATTAATGCTGTTCTGTTGTAGGGGTAGCATTCATGATATTTTCATTCCTTTCAATGGGAAAATATCAATTGAAATAAAAACAACTTTGGAGTGTGGCGACACAACCAAAATAAACATACCACTTAATTTATTATCGAGAGACAGTGTAAAAATAAACCACTGAGACAATTTGGTTGGTTGCACAAGTGTGCACACCCTTTCATAACCAGAGCAGTTAAAATTTAACCAATTGCATTCAAATTCATGTTAAGTGGGAATCAAGACACACTTGCCACCATTTTGCTAAATCTTGCTCTATTAAAATTTTTCAGACATGTTTTGGTCACATCCTCCAGCACTGATTATGAGCCACGGAGAGCTTCAACAGCATCAGAGGAATCTCGATGCAATGATATCAGTAGGGAGAATGGTACAAAAATTAATTTCTAATGTACTAAATAGACAAATACTACAAAAAAATGATCATTATCTGGTGGAGGAAATACACCCTTCATATTGCCCAAACACGTGGAAAAATGTGCTATTATGGTCTAATGAAATCAAAATTGAAACTTTTGACCATAATCCCAAATGGTATGGCACAAATACAACACCAAAAGAACACCAAACCAACAGTGAAGCACAGGCATGGCAGCATCATACTTTACGGCTATCCATCTGTCCGTCCGTCCCTCCTTCTCTCCCTCACTCCATCCATCTATCTAACATGCCAGGAAAAGTAGTGACGCATCCTTTGAGCTTAGTGCTGATCATGATCAATCATATACTCTGCTTGCATAGCGTAATTGGGTATCTTTGTTCTGGCTGTGGCCAATGTATCTGACGTTAGCAAGAAATTTCAGCTAGCTGTGTACTTGAGCCTTGGCCATCCCATACTGTTGTCATATTCAGCAATTCATTGTCACCAATCTCTGCAGTCAAATGCAATCAAATTAAATTAACAAAAGATGAAACCAGGGGTGATGGGCACTGAATCACTCTGCTGCAAAAAAAAAAAGCACAAAGCACTAAACAATAAGGGGGCTTGAGTCATAACTTAATAAATGCTCAGCTTTAACACATTAAGCTGTAATCGTAAATGTCATGGCCAGAAAGGTTGTAGAGGCAGATAAATTGCTGTGGTGCAGTTGCAAGTTTTTCCTACATACTTTATACGTCATTGCGGATACTACATACCGTACTCTGACTAAGTTGTGGCTTCGTGGCTTTCTGTGGGTACCAAAATGTCATTGCAGCATCAAAATGCATTAAGGGATTATTTTTCAGACTTTACAGGACTGTCTCAGAAAATTAGAATATTGTGATAAAGTTCTATATTTTCTGTAATGCAATTAAAAAACCAAAAATGTCATACATTCTGGATTCATTACAAATCAACTGAAATATTGCAAGCCTTTTATTATTTTAATATTGCTAATTATGGCATACAGCTAAAGAAAACTCAAATGTCCTATCTCAAAATATTAGAATATCATGAATAAGTATACTAGTAGGGTATTCAACTAACCTGCCCTCCAAATATGTTGAATATCCGAAGACAGTAAGCTCAACCACTTACACTCATCAAGACTCTGAAGGCCAAGTTGAAGGTTGACTCCAGGTTTAATAACAAGGGAAAGGGTGAAACCACATTGTATAATCAGTCATACAAACTAAATAAATTAAATCAATATTGAATCTCTTTCATGTCACTGTAACAAACGCATCTTATTATCTTATGAATCACTGTATAGTAACACAATCACTGTGTTTCATCATTGTATTTGTCTTTTTAAACTATGAATTAGTGAATCATTATTACAGGGATGAGAACGGCAAATGAAAAAAACCACTGAGGAGTAGCCGGGGTCTGGGGGCCGCATGCCCCTGGCCCACTGCTGCAGGGGCCACAGGCCCCTATTGGGGGCCACAGGGGGCCAGGGGCAACGCCCCGGAGGAGGTTCAGGGGGCAAAGCTCCCTGGAAACCCCTGGATTTTGGCAGTACAGCAACCCCAAAACCATTAATTTCATCACTCAATTTCAACAGTTTTGTTAAAAGAATATTCCTAATTGGTGGGCTACCAAGGTGAATATAATACAGTCAAGCCTCGGTTTTCGACCACGTTCACAGAGTGCAGTCTGTCAAAAGGGGGAAATGTGGCAGGAAACGCTCCACAACCAAGAGAGATGACCGCAACCTTAACAGCATTGTGAAGAAGACTCGCTTCCAGAATTTGGGGGAGCTTCAAAAACAGTGGACTGAAACTGGAGTCCAGGTATCAAAAGCCACTGTTGTCAGACAGATGTGTCCGGGAAATGGGCTACAATAGCCGTATTCCCATGGTCAAACAACTTCTGAACTCAAGACAACGGAAGAAGCGTCAGACTTGGGCTATGGAGAATAAGCACTGGACAGTTGCAGAGTGGTCCAAAATCCTCTTTTCAGACAAAAGCAAGTTTTGTATTTCATTTGGAAGTCAAGGCGCCAGAGTCTGAAGAAAAGGCTGGAGAGGAGCAAAATCCAAGTTGCTTAAAATCCAGTGTGAAGTTCCCACAGTCAGCGATGGTTTGGGGAGCCATGTCAGCTGCTGGTGTTGGTCCACTGTGTTTCATCAAGTCCAGAGTAAATGCATATTTTAGAGCACTACATGTTTCCGTCTGCTGAAAAGCTCTATGGAGATGATGATTTTATTTTCCAGCATGATCTGGCACCTGCCCACAGTGCCAAAACCACCAGGCAATGGTCTACTGACCATGGCATTACTGTCCTCAATTGGCCTGCCAATTCCCCTGACCTGAACCCCATAGAGAATTTGTGGGGTATTGTGAAGAAGAAGCTGAAAGACACCACACCCAACAATGCAAATGAGCTAAAGGCCGCTATTGAAGCATCCTGGGCATCCATAAAACCTCAGCAATGCCACAGGCTGATTGCCTCCATGCCAGTAATCCGTGCAAAAGGATTCCCAACCAAGTACTGAGTGCATCAATGGACATTTTCAAATGTTTGATTTTGTTTTGCTGTTATAAATCTTTTTTTTTACTTGGTCTGAGGAAGTATTCTAATATTTTGAGATAGGATATTTGAGTTTTCTTAAGCTGTAAGCCATAATCAGCAATATTAAAATAATAAAAGGCTTGCAATATTTCAGTTGATTTGTAATGAATCCAGAATGTATGAAATGTTTTTTTTTTTTATTGGATTTCAGAAAAAAAAGAACTTTATCACAATATACTAATTTTCTGAGACAGTCCTGTATATTACCAGCAATATTTTAATTTGAGAGCACCTTTTAAGGCCATAAAGAAAAAAAGGAACCCTTAACATCTTTGGGCCTGCTCATAAATATGTGCACACACACACACATACATTCAACTTAAAAACTGCCAAAGTCACATCCGCGTCAAACATTTTGAGCATTCCTAAGGGAAATGACATCTTTAGAAAAACTCAAGTCCAGGGGTGAAAAATACTGCCTGGGTGTGAACTGACTTTTACTGTGAGCAGAATTCCACATCGACAAGCTGGATGTCAGCATGGTGAAGCTCAGCTCTGATACTAGATGTCTGCCGCAGCTTAAATTCTCAGTTGGTTGTGATCATTTCCTCTAGTGTGTGCACGTGTGTCATACTACCATGCTCATGCTAGTTCAACCTTCACAAGTTGTTGGGCTGTTAAAGAAAAAGCCACAAGCAACAGTCAGATGTATTTAATGAAATTTGTGATATTATCATTATGTTGCCTGAAATGCAAGAAAAGCGGTAAACCAAAAATGCTGCCTCTACAAGCTTCAGAAAGTTGCTCCATGATGTCACGAATGTGTTACGTGTGTTCTTCCACAGTTTGTGGTCGCTGTGGCTTATGAGCTGGCTCAGATAGAGCCAAAAGTTTGTTTTTGCAGCATTGACAAACAGTACTAACATTAATCCTAAAATTATACCCAAAGAGTGTAGAGGAGCAGGGGGGGGGTCTTCATACCTATGAAAAAAAAAAGAACCATTTTATCAGATCAGCCCCCTGAATGTAGAAAGGAAGATTTGTTTTGCGTGTACTCACCCACAGGCTGGTAGCTGATAAGAAAACGCGGTGTGATTAAAGAAATTTGTTACCTCAAATTGTTTTCGGAGAATAGACAGTCAATAAACAAACAAAAAAGTGTGTAGTTTGCTTTGTGGGATAAGGAAATGAAGAAACTATGAAAGCCAGCAGAACAGCTCGCAGCAGTTTGGTGATAATACTTCACTTGTAAGTGTCTCTAACTGACAGCGCTGGAGCTGAGAGTGAGACAATTGTTTTGGGGCCGAATGAACAAAAGCAGCATGAAAAGTGAGGCTGAGTGGACACGACTTGATGAGGAAAGCCCGCTGCCAATTGTGTTAGCGTGTCAGTGTGTGCTTTCCACCGGCATCACTGCAAAAACCCGCGTGGGGGTAAAGGGGGTGGGGGTCAAATACTCAGCGTTGTCACACCAACCCTTGGGGCAGAACCAGGTCAAAACTTTGTATTGCAGTTGCTGCTGAATATCATTCAGAGCCCAAAAGGATTGTTTTTTTTTTTCTTGAAAAAAGGACAACTGCTATGTGAAATATGATATCATATGCCACTTCAGTTGTGTGAATATTATGTGTATGTCAGTCACCCGATCTATTAAGTAGTGCATTCCCAGACACCACATATTGAAGTAATTTCATATTTTATTCAGAATTTTTTTTTTTTTAAATTCAGTTGTGGTTTACTCCTGTGTACAACTTCAACCCAATACACTGACAGCCTGTTTGAATTTTTTGAGCCACACATTTAACAAAATAAGAAAAGCAAAATAATTTATTGAAAACGGCCCTTGGTATGATACAGTGAATATCTATACCACTAATGTTGACCTTATTATTGTAACTCTTTCACAACATTGTGGGACACGACGCGGTTGTCTGCCACAATGCATTTCCAATGAGTTTCTGGCTAAATAAAAAAAAAAAAAAAAAGAGATTTGAAAAATATCTGTCTTTGCTTGCTTGTTTGTTTGTTTTGTATTGATGGAGCTTGGTTTTATCTTGATAAATGCTTCTGTGAATCAGTTTTACAAAGCTGAGAGAATTATCATTCATGCACATTTACATCAACATTCATCATTTCAATTTAGCCCAGAGCTAAAATGAGATTACATCAACATTGAGGTCGGTCTGTGTGCAATGACTGATCCTGTTATCCATTAACCCAGCCTCGAGTTTTGCCCTCACATTAATCAGTCTCACATTATTCACCGTCTTTGTTTAAGGCCGCAGTTCAGTATGTGGGACGGCGGTCCCTTTTGTGAACCCCTCTTTCATCTAAAGGTGCTCTGAGTTATTCAAATGCACAATTTGCCTTTCTCAGTGCCACTCACGACAGT
This sequence comes from Syngnathus acus, assembly GCF_901709675.1. Lineage (NCBI taxonomy): Eukaryota > Metazoa > Chordata > Actinopteri > Syngnathiformes > Syngnathidae > Syngnathus > Syngnathus acus. The sequence goes on along the minus strand of NC_051094.1, from coordinate 15,531,968 downwards.
AGGTTGTATTCTTTGTCTAATTATGACCAACACGGTCTATCCATATTTATCAGTGAGTATACTATATAGTAAATACACCATATAAAGGGTTAGCACATCTCGACACATTTAAAAGATTGGGTAAGGCTATTTTCTGTTAAAGTTAAAGTCCCAATGATCGTCACACACACATCTGGGTGTGGTGAAATTTGTCCTCTGCATTTAACCCATCCCCGTGTGACTTTGATCCATCCCCTGGGGGAGAGGGGAGCAGTGAGCAGCAGCGGTGCCGTGCTCGGGAATCATTTGGTGATCTAACCCCCCAATTCCAACCCTTCATGCTGAGTGCCAAGCAGGGAGGCAAAGGGTCCCATTTTTATAGTCTTTGGTATGATCCGGCCGGGGTTTGAACCCACAACCTTCCAGTCTCAGGGCGGACACTCTACCACTAGGTCACTGAGCTGTTGCAGCTTCGCTGTCAAATGCAAAGTGCACAAAGGGGAGCCTTGGCTTCAATCCCACAAAACACCTTTGCAATGAATAACGGAACACCTAGATGTTTCACCTGCAGTGACACTCCAGAATATTGGAGAAAATCCACCAAAAAGAATACAACCCATTTGATCTGAAAATAAATTACATATTGTTTTTCATTTTTTAACTTAGTACTGTCATATGGTGATGTATTTATTTTCATTTTTTCGTTTTTCAAAAAGGCAATTTAAATTTGTATTCAAGCTCAATTAAAGGCTGTGGAAGTTCTTTTGAGTTTTATTCGTCTTTAAAGATTGTGTGGCACCTTTGACATGTAAATTTAACCATATTGTTTTGCTTGAATGACGTTGTCACCAGATCATTTTTTAACTAGAGAGTGGGTTTAAGAAGGGAGTGGGTAAAAGAACAAACAAATATGTAAAGTGAGTTTGGACAACCCTGGAGCCATGCAAAGTACTATCTGCAAAAGAAAATATTGGACATGCACTGAGTCACTTTCAAAACAACAATGGCAGAACAAGAGTCTATTGTGCGTGTGTGTGTGTGTGTGCGTGTGTGTAAGGGAAGCATTGTATCACAAATTAACCTGTAGCTCTTTGAATTTGAGTCAAAATTCAGCATCCCGGATCAGGCTCTTACTAAGCCTGTAGCAGGTGATTGACTACGAACAAACCATGAGACATTTTTTTTCAAGTCCACCATTTCTTGTCTCTCTCAGCAAGCATCTCCAGCATGTGTGACGTGGATGTATCAGAGCCCACCAGTCCCACCTTTTATGGTGAATCTTCAGACAAGTACTTCCATGAGAACCGTTGGCAGAAACTCCGCACCGCCGTGCGTAAACTGGAGTTCTGGGAAAACTTTACCACTGAGTTAATTGGGAGTGGCTTCTTCTCTAAGGTCTACAAGGTGTGCATTCAGAAACTGTTCTTTTCCACTTTTTGTCATCTACCAGCCTAAATAAAGATGTATTGTACATATGAGCCACCATCAAAGCATGCTTTGTTCTAGCCATTAATTAGGACATTTTTACCATTCCATGATTGGCCCACACGCTTTGTACACTGTGGGGACACAATGCCATCCTCAGATGAGGCATTATGTAATGCCTATTGGGACCAAGAAAACTGATTTCCATTTTAAATGGTTTAAATGCTTGATTAAATGAACCAGTGAAAGAGACCAGTGACATAAGAAAAACATTGCAATGCTTATAAATGCCATTGGTAACTCAAAAGATATTTATCATTCTTGTAGCTGTTATTGAAATTTCTTTACCATTATCAGTGCCGCTGAAATTCATCACCATAACTTTTTTTTAGGTGATACACACGACTAGCCGCAAGGTGATGGTTGTGAAGATATACAAAAATGACGTGGACCAGGACAGCATTGTACGTGAAATCAGCCTCCTTCAGAAACTCTCTCATCCTAATATTGTCAGGTAAGAGTAGCAAGGATATACGTAAATACACAAAACGGAAGTGTTTAGTGTATTGATGTTTTCTTAGTTTTATAGAACCTCATATTATTGTTTTTTTTAATAGAACCTCGTATTTTTTTTTCGACCCACTCCCCAGTTCAGTGCCATAAAACACATTTTCTCTCAAACACCTACAGTCCATTTTACACCTCAACAATCAAATAAGGAGTCAAGACCTGTTTATAAGCTAACTTTACAATACTAAATGCAGCGGTTTCTAAAGTTTGTCTAATATTAGGTGAGCGGGTACAGTAAATGGCATTTTTAAATAGAATATATATAAAACTTAAAAAAAATCATTTTGCTTTCATCACAGTTTAAGTCTAAATGTCACTGTCATTGAGCAGCTCATTCAGAACTCAAACAATAGCAAAAAATAAATATATCATAATAATTACAATAAAAAGCATGAGCAAACTGCACCAAGAAGAACACCTGTAAGGGAGCATTCATTTGAAAATTGTTAGTGTAATAAGTTTTATTATAGTCGTAGGATTGCAATTTCTAGTATTTGCTGTTGGAATTGAATTAGCACCGTTTTTCATTGTTTTAGTTAGCATTTAATGTCACTAAATTTCAAATTAAATCACTGTGTGTCTGTACTTGTGGACTACCTGTGGGAAAGGTTTCTCTTTCCGCACCTTGACTACAAGAAGACTCGACTCTCAGTTATTGCGTTTTTCATTGTTGTTGTTGGCACAAAAAATGTTGGTGAGTTAGCAGGCTAGCGATTGTCTGCTTAATCCGTCCCCTTGACATGTATACTCATGTTTGGTTTTATAGCATCTTCGAAAAACGACCAAGTACAAAAAAAAACTGCTGAAAATGAGATCTTTGCGGTTGGATCAATGAACATTTGATCCTTTACAGCAGGGGTGTCAAACTCATTTTTTTCGCGGGCCGCATTGCAGTCATAGCTTCTTTCGGAGGGCCATTATGACTGTCAACACAAATAAATGTATGAGCACCTCATATTATATACAGTAAAAGCTATAAAACAAACTGACAAATAACTCATTTTCAAATCAGATGAGTAAAAACTGGTCAAATATTTAAAAAAAAAGATATTAAAAGAGAAGACAATTTGCAATTCTAGTAATGACACTCGACACCAAATTCCACCAAGTTGCTGCTGACATTTTATAAACAGAGACAATCGATAACATGCTTATTGCCTTTTGTTCCAGATATCTGGGTATATGTGTTAAAGAAGACAAACTATATCCACTTTTAGAGGTGAGTCAAACTTTTTATTAGGTATATTGTTAGGGCTGTTGATGGCAACTGAAAAATCAGGTTAGCAGAATCTGATTCTGGTCAGCTCCAGAAAAGAAGCATGACAACTTTTAACCCAGCAGTTTTAAGGGTGTGTAGACCAGCTCTAAACCCTTAGCGAGGTCCTGGATTGGGCAGGTTACACAGTTCTGTTGGTGTTGCTCCAAGCATATCGGGTATTTGTTTCCAAACCTGGCCTTACCATTGATGATTCTGTTAATAAATTCCAGACAAAGCCAGGATGTTGATAGTCCAGTTTGGTGGCCTTTTGGCAGATAATGTAGTTCTATTGGCCTAATTGGGTCATGGATTTTAACTCTCACTGGAGCAGTTTTCTGCCAACTGTGAAGTTGCTCGGATGAAAATCATGATCTCCCAGTCTGGGTCCAAGAGCTAGATGAAGTGGCTTGGGCACCGTGTTATGGGTACCTCATGAAAGCCTCCCTGGTGAGCTATTTGGGGGTCATCTCAACATGAGGCCTTGGGGAAAATGTAGAGTCTAGCATAGGCTACATTCTCTATGTCTCTCAGTCAATATTTTGCAGCTTTTGGAGCTCTTTTGGTTGACTTTGTTTGGTCAGACAGGTTCTTATTTATGCAATTTCTTGATTCAACAGGTTTGTAGGTAATCAGTTCATTCATGATTTAACCAGCGCAGGGGCAAGTATTTCTTCACACAGGGTCAGATAGCGCTGAATTGTTTTCTTCACAAATTCAGTCAATATTTAAAAACTTCATTTTATTACATTGGTTATCATTGTCTGTTCATTTATTTGATACTACAGACTGAAGTGAAGAAACTATGTAAGAAAAGTAGAATTTCAGAAGGGGGTAAATACTTTTCATGAAACTGTGTATGTACATACGTAGTTTTTTGATCATACATCTTTGTAGAGATATCATCTCATTGATTTGTTTGGCCATGTACTGTGATACTTGTAACTAAACAATGACAAAACTTTATTTCTGGCCTGGATTAGTACGTGAATGGTGGCTGTCTTGAGGAGCTCCTGGCCAGGAAAGACGTTCCCCTGAGCTGGAAAGAGAAGGTGGACTTTGCCTGTGATATTAGCAGAGGAATGATCTACCTGCACTACAAGAATATTTATCACAGAGATCTCAACTCAAAAGTAAGACAGTTTTATTTAGCTGAACCCCCGTCTAAAGTGACAATCGCAACCTACCCTTTTCACCCAAATGCCCCCCCCGGGTTGAATTTCTAAGATTGAGGTTGAGGCCCTTAAATTAGGGCTTACTTTAAATCATCATACTTACAAATGTTTTCCACTTTGGTTTCCCATATTGGTGCTTTACTTGGCAGAGAGGTGGGGCTAAATTTAGACCAAAAATCTCTCACAGACGTTTTTTCCCCAAGGAATAAAATAAGTAGAGGGTCAAAATACCTCCGCAAGATTTGGAGTTGCAACATCTGCACTGTAAAAATAATCCTGCTTCCTGTTGATACAGTTACCAGACAGAATCAAAACTTAACGTTAGTTTTTAATATTTCAATATGAACTCAAACTTTATTTTATGGGAAAGGGAAAGTCGATGCAAACAATGTACCGTATTTTCCGCCCTATAAGGCGCACCTAAAAACCTACATTTTTATCAAAAGTCGACAGTGCGCCTTATAGTCCGGTGCGCCTTATATATGGATCAATTGATGAATTTGTTGATCCATACTGGTTGTACACAGTGCTCTGCCAAAATGTTTCAGTACGTTTTAGTACGACTAGTAAATTACAAGGTCGCATCGCTTCCCAACATTACGGCAACTGTAGTCAGGGGGCGTCACCGAATAGCTGTTGTACCCGCGAGGCTATTTCATTTAAAAATAGGCTGCTCTGTTAATGTTTCGAGTAAATCTACGGATCGATATGGAAGGGAAACATAGGTAAGTAGTACCAATGCGTTAGATCGAACTTTAGTCAGTTCCGATCATTTTATAGGAGATCGTTTGAGAAATGCGATTGTTTACACTTTGCTGAGGCTCATGGGAGATTGCGAGCTGAGGCTCGTGGGACTTTGCGGATGGCTAATGCTATAACGATAGCTGCTATACGTACCAGGCTATTTCATGTCAAAATAGGCTGCTCTGTTAATGTTTCGAGTAAATCTACGGATCGATATAGAAGGGAAACATAGGTAAGTGGTACCAATGCGTTAGATCGAACTTTAGTCAGTTCCGATCATTTTATAGGAGATCGTTTGAGAAACGCGATTGTTTACAGAGGGCTCGTTGGTTATTGGCTAGTGGATGCATACCGCAACCCTAGTCAACCTCAGTTTGTTGCAGTATAGCTTCTATTTTATGCGCCTTATAATCCGGTGCGCCTTATATATGGACAAAGTTTTAAAATGGGCCGTTCATTGAAGGTGCGCCTTATAATCCGGTGCGCCTTTTAGGGCAGAAAATACGGTACAGTAAAATAAATACACACCGAGACAGGGTTCATAGCTGTCCTTCTGTCTCTCTTCACACATTCAACACTAAAACTCACAGAGAGCATTTTCCCTACTCCAAGAAAGGATGTACTGCATGTCATTCGGCCTTCACTATTTGATGTGACGCAGGGTGCTTTGACCCACACAAGCGACCTTTGTTCTCTTTTGAGCCACTTCACACATGGTGCAGGTGAATTATTTAGTGCACGGGAAACATGCTGACATCAGAGAGAAGCGACAGATGAAGTGACTCAGGAGCTATTTGGATGACGCCCCCCCCACACACAGACAAACACACACAAAAAGTGATCACTTTATATCATGGAAGACTGAACTGATCGCATTCATAAATGAAAATTGACAGATTAATTGAACACAAGGGCCTCGGTTATTGTTGTTATGAAAAGATGCCCCACTCTGTCCTCTGCTGGTCGAATGATCTATTATTGTTTCTCTGCAGAATTGTCTGATCCGGATGACATCCCGAGGTCGGGAGGCCCTCGTGACAGACTTTGGTCTTGCAAGAGAGGTGGTGGAACTGCCAATCAAAGACCCTGGCAGGAAGCTCTCATTGGTGGGCTCTGCTTTTTGGATGGCACCAGAGATGCTTCGAGGGGAGCCGTATGACCGTAAGGTATCAGATAGAATCTGTTTCAACTTTGGCAGCATCATATATAAAATAGACACTCTTGGGAAAATATTTTAGCATGCCTTATTCCTGGATAAATATATATATACAGTGATCCCTCGCTACTTCGCGTTTCGTTTATCGCGGTTTCACTACATCGCAGATTTTTTTTTCCAAATTAAAAAAACATTTAAAAGTCAAAATAAAATTTCTAAATTGAGGAAACATGTGTCTAACCTTTAGGACAATGTATTATTGCTCCAAATGTTCATTTACATTCCTTTAGAAGTCCGTTTTCGCGTGTTGGCACGATTGCGAATTAGCATCTTTCCGCTAACTTGTTAGCCTGCCCAGTACTTCTTGTTGGTGACCGTACTTCGCGGATCTCACTTATCGCGGGTGGTTTTGGAACCAATTATCCACGATAAACGAAGAATTACTGTATATATATATATTTTTTACCAATGAGGTAAATTGGCTCAAGGTATTTATCCAAGGGGTGTAAAAATAATGTTTGAAAGTGACATTTCTCTACTCATCCCCATACTTCCACATACCTAAAACCGTTGTGTTTTTTATGTACCTCTCGTACATAGGTGGATGTTTTCTCCTTTGGAATTGTGCTGTGTGAAATCCTGGCCAGGATCCCTGCTGACCCTGAGATACTACCCAGGACACAGGTAGAGTATTAGTCTATAGTATTTGTACAGGGAAATACACAATATGACCAAGATATCTTGTTCATATTGTTGGGCATAACAGTCATAATGTTATTGAAATAATATCGAAATTGAGTCATGGGTGTGGCAGAGCCGATCCCAGCTAACTTTGGGCAAGAGGCATCTGTTTCAATTTTGGCAGCATCATATACATAATAGGTTGTATCAAAAAAGGCACTAATTTGGGTGAGTGTTAGATTACATTTCCTTTGGGTTTGATACTTTACAATTACAGGTTGTTAAAGGGGAGTGGGGCAGACATACGTAGATTGCAGACCGTCCAGATTAAGTCCTCCAGGAAGGGTTTGATGTGAATTCCAAATGGTCTGATGGACATGGGTCTAGCTTCATAAAGTTGCAAAAACCAGGGGCTAAAGACAGTACAATAAGCAGTAAGTTTTCTTTGTTTGCTTTGAGTTTGATTGCATACTGTAGAGCAAGTTTTAGGCGCCTTAACTGAAGAGGGGATTCCCTTGCCTCCACATGAAGGCTCCCAATTGGTGAGGTTCTGAAGGCTCCCAAGGCCAGTTTTTGATGTAGTGTTCAGCATTTGAATATATGATTTCCTTGCTGATCCGTAGACAAACAGGACCTCATTGCAGCAGCACAGTCTACTCTGCTCCCTACTTTGTCCTTGATAGAAAATTTAAACTATCCAAAGTTTTAAAGCATATTTTCTTGAGACGTTTCAAGTGTGGAATTAAGGATAGTTATCAAAGGTATGTGCAAGAAATTTAACTTCTTTCACCATTTCGGTGGTCCATCCATGTAGAGCAGAGGATCAAGGTGTAATGACCTCAGCTAACCAAAATGAGTACAGTTTTAAATTTAGAGAACTTGAAGCCATTTTGAATCGACCAAGTACTGATCTTATTTATACATAGTTGTAGATGTCTCTCACTCGTACGTTTTCCTCTATAGCAGATACAGAGGTCAGGGACATAAAGGCTACAAAATAGACGTGGGCGCATTGCTTGTACGATACTATTGAATTTAACACTGAATAAAGTGAGAATGCTGCCTTGAGGAACTCCTAATCTTGAAAGAGTTGAAAAGGTAGTTGTACCTGTCTGTTGGACAAAACGGCATATGACTTCTGAATCCCATGCAGCACAGATAAGTTGTATCTGACTTTTTCAAGGTCAAAGTTGACTCCTACCTCCAGTTGGAGAAGATAGTTAAATGTGTGCAGCACATTGTCAAAACCTTTTGAAATGCAATTAATGTATAATAATGACTATATATTTTAGGACTATGGGTTGGATAAGAATGCATTCAAGGAGATGGTGACAGACTGTCCTCAGCGTCTCTTGGAACTGGCAGCCAGCTGCTGTATGGTGGGTATCTGTTTTGTTTGTCCACACATACATTGACACTAGTATAGTTCAATATGAATAAAAAAAATGTCCGATTTTGTGGACTTTCTGGTGTAGCTAAATGACGTCACCAAAATATTAGATGCTGCTCTCAGCACGATGCAGTGCAGTAGGATAAATATGTTGTTAAATACCACTCTGAAAGATTCTCTCATATACAGTGCGCTGATAAAACCATTGTATGAAAATGCAACAAACTTGTCAAGTTCTGCCGCTTTCACTGCTCTAACATTTTGTCAATTGTGTTTCTTTGTCCCTTAGGTTGAGTCCTTCAAACGTCCAGCATTCACAGAGTTATTAGATGAGTTAGGAGAATTTGCAGAGAGTCTGGAATCACCGCCAAAAACGGAACTGGCCTTGACCTGAGTTGCCGAGTAGATGAACGACTGGAAGCACAACATAAACCCGATTGAAAAATAATCATATTCATTCACCTGCGACAAGACTGCTCACCTGAGACAGCGCAAAGATATTTGATGTTTTTGAGAAGTAATATGACAACTTGTCAGAGACTTTGGTATTGAAACTTGCCTTTATATAGACTGGAAGGAGTGTACACTGTACACAGAAAGTCCTGTTTCTTTTTTTATGTCTAATTCCAACGTAAGGTGACACGCGCTTTTGTTTTTTCTGTTCTTCGCCGGGGTTTGGCTAATTGTAACTAACCGTACAGACAGTCACGTCTGTTGATTTACTGTTTTCCTCGTCCACGCCATTCAACCGTTCCTTAGTTTTCATTTTATGTGAAGTTTGACAGCTGAGAGGTTTGACGTCGACTGTAATTGGAAATAAGGACAATCACGAGCTTTGCCTGAGAAAACAGCATTTAAATATAAAAAGTAGGGCAGAAAAGAACAGCTATTGTCGTATTTGAATAGAAGTGTTTTTTTTTTTCTTTAAAGCACACAACTTAAAGAGATGCGGCAGAAAGACTTTGCTTGGAATTTCCCCGTGTGGGACAAATAAAAGAATGTCTTAAAATTATTATTTTTATTACGTTAATATTAGACATCCATTTATTTCATACGAAAGACTACATAAGAGTTTATGTAGAAATTAATAACATGTTTAAATAGACATTTGTATAGATTTCAGGATTGAAAAATTGTTTTGGACTGAAAAGGGGAATTTGGGGTATTTTTATACAGAAAGACTGAAATTGGAAGATGTATAGCAAGGATGTACTTACTATATTGATCTGCATTGAGTACTTTTCTGTGGTTGCTAATGCAGTTTTCATGTTCCAAACTAATGTACCTTTTTAATTTGTTTGTATTATCAAATTAAAAACATTTAAAAAAATAAAGTTTTGAACCCATTTCATACTAGTAATAATGTATTTTTGTTTCTCCTTTTGTTGTAATTTAATCACACACCATGGTTTCTGTAAATTACACTTCAAGATGTTTGTTTTACAGTTGCCTAACAACAAAAATATAATTACAAAGCCTCCTCTAACATATACAAAGATGTTTCAGTGATTTATTTTCCCCCATGGCATTAAAGGTGAATACTAGTAATGCCTATCATATCACTCCACTCCACCCTCTGGCCACAACAAAATAAATTACTGACCAGTGAGAAACTGAGATGTGAAGTGTTAAAATAACACACCTTTGTGTATTACTGCAGAAGGCAATCCAACAAACTGCTTGAATGGCTGTCGGCAAGCTGTTTGGACCTTTCACGACTTGTGACGGTTAAAACTTGTGACATGCAGTATCTGAAACTAGTGTGTGATAAAACTACATATCTTGGAATGGCGTTTTATTGTGTTTATCGTGGGCATCTTAAGGCACTTGGTGTCTCATCAGCAACTTCAAGTCATTCACACCTGTGAGGTAGATGGATTTTAAATTGTTATATTTTTGTTCAGTGTATGTACATGTAATTGCATAGTTTTGTGTTTTAATAATTTTGCAAAAATGTAACCTAAAAATAAAGACCAAAATGTTTCTCATGTTGTCATTCGAGTTTCACTGAAGTGTGCAAATTTATGTCCCATTGATGAGAATTTATCTGTGCATACTTTTCGGCATGTGCTGCGTACACTGCTAATGGGAGTCTTGAATTTAGTTTTGTTTGCAATTTAAAAGGCACCGTTTTTTTTATTTTTTATGATCCTTCTATGCTATAATCACTGGATGTTAGAGAGCATCTATTTTAGAGTTCTGTTGTCTGTCAACAAAAGAAGACCAAGTCTGGATGACTGATGGAAAGAAAGTTGTGCAGAAATAACAACATTAAGATAAATGCTTTAAGCACTGCATTTATGGAAAATTACATAAAAAAACAGACTGCCATTGACATCAAACATCATTTGTCTTGTTTGAAACGTCAATTTTTTCAAATAAACTCAATACATTTAATTTGCTGCAAATATGGTTGTTTTTTATTTGTTTACTAGAATCCATTATTTTAAAATAATGAAACATGGTAAAATAACTTTAATGGAACCTTCATGTTTGAGCTGATAAACAAAGTTGTCATCACCTGTTGCAATTAATGAAATATAGTCATAACAAAAGCTCCTAATAGTAATAATAAATGTTTAGATCTCTTTCTTCTCTAGGAGGTCAACAAAGTTGACACAAACCAACTAGATGTTTTCCATCATTATATACATCGCAGTGTTTAGGAGGGTTTGTCCATGGTGACTTTGTTGCTGAGAAATATTCCGTATTTGCATCTATCAGCTTCACCTGAAATCCATATATTCTTCCAAAACATCAGGACCTCCAGAACATGGATGTCAGCTGGCCTTTAGGTGGACTGATGTGCCCTTCTTGAAGCAATTTCTGTGGGTATGACAAAAAAAAATCATCAAACCCATTACAGAGTTTCATTTCATAGGATTCATTAACACATTATATACACATTAACATGAATACACGCACGCACAATCTCATCTGAATATGTTGATTTTTTTCATTGTTGTTTTTAGGCTTGAAACAATCTCCTTCAATGAATGCTTTTGTATTCCCTGTAGCATTTTCTTATTTTGAATGATAGCGATCACATGCAGAGGGTAATTGGAAGATTGCATCTATTACCTCAAGGAATAATCTGAGCCTGGAGACAGAACCCATCTGTCCACTGCCTGTCACAGCTTCAATCCTGGTAACAGATAGCCATAATTGGGTCATCATGCAAAATATTCAAGTGTCACTTAGCCAGTCCATGCGAGTATTTACCTGGGTAAGTATTGCTCTTTCAGAAGAAGGATGACTTTCCAGAACTGGCCCTGATAGCTTTTTAATAAAGCGTGACCGCAAACCTGAGGGAATCAAAAGACAAAAGAATCAATGATTGCTGTGAGGTGCGAGCCTACTAATGTAGGCTTCCTTTTCCCAAATCAAATATGGTACAGTAAATAGGACTCACCTCGAGAAAGTCAAACAGCAGTGTCGCGGTGATGTCAGCAATAGGCTCCATGTTGAGCATCTGAGCCAACCAGCGCCAACCATGATTCAGACCATGAGTGGGCATCTGAAATACAAACGATACCATTACTAAGCTGCTCGACCTTCACCTGATATATACAAAAGATGCAAACAACTTGTAACTGAAACAAATGAGATGATCAAAAGCATTAAAAAAATTATTGCCAGGCATGACTGGTCAAACGAATGAAAGAGTCCCTACCTCATTCTTGGAGTCAAATGGCCACCTCTGTTGGATGATGGCAGCATAGAGGCGGATCATGCCGGACATCCTTTTGAGGAAACTGTCTTGACCTTCAACCCCAGAGTCATCCACACGGTAACCAAGAATTCTGTTAAGCAAAAAGATAACTTTCAAAGCTGTTCTTCTGTTTTCAGTTACTGTGTCCCACAAGGTATATACACACTGCTTTGACAAATTAAGCGGTAATCAGGAGTAAGGGAAATTGTTTAGCTATTAATTTTGCATGGGGTATGATTTTGAGCATTACAACCACTGGAGATGTAGCATTGCTTTTTTTTTTTTTTTAATTCCATCTGACATAGTGACTGCCCTCTGCTGGGACACGACAGTCACGATTAATCAAGCTTTTGATGGCGGTTTGCTTAATATGTGCAGCGAGGGCAATGGGTGTGCAACACCAGGACGCGAGTATGATAGGACATTTGTGATCATTTGCTTTGCCCCAGTGCATGGGGATTTTAATGCTAATAGCACATACCGGAATGAAATATCTTAATAGCGCACCGACCATGTGACATGTCGCATTAGTTGTGAGTCATTAGCTTTGTTATGCATTTACTATCAGCACTGCCAGCAAAAGACAAATAGGCTGAATAAATGTGTTGGTTTGCTCACATGGCATGAGTGAAGTAATCTGACACTGCGTAACAATCAGCAAATTAACCGCCATGTGACATACCACAGTAATATTTAACACTAACATTACGCGGAAAGGTTTATCGATTTAACCATGACAGTGATTAAAAAAATGATTCATTCATCTGAATCTTTTCCTGTTGGCAAATAACTGAAAATGCGTTCAAGCCTCTAAAATTCGAGCAGTTAAACATGGCACAGAGTGCAACTGTCGCTTCGTCACTTACAGCCTTTTAATCAATGCCTGCAAGCTTTAAGGTGTACAGTGAGGCCCACACCTATGTACTATATATAAAACAGCTTGTTGTGCGTTTTTGTTTTTTTTAACACTTGATCCTCACATATGCACAGCTGAGATCTGCAAGTGGCTGAGTCGTTGCAGCTTTGCACAAATTAGATAAGTCGTGACATCAGCGCAATAGCAACAATTACTTTCGTCCATCATCCATTCACAAACAAACAAACCTAAAGAGACACATCTTAGTTCATTACAAAGACATTGTGGTAAGTTAACAAAAAAAATGGTGGTGGTTGTTTATAACGCAACGTTTATCCGACTGCAAACTAATGCTGGCAAAACGACTAGCTTTTAGCATGTAGCGATAGTAGGAGCCTCTACTCTTCTCCACCTAAAAAAACTAAACAAACACGCAAGACACACGATCGGTCTGAACCCAGCATTAGACAAACTCTAGATGGCCAGTGTGAAAGCTGGAGTTGGGAATGAGGCCAATTCGGCACATCTCAATACAAGCTATTTGATTGGCAAATGCTACCTTTCTGAGCAAAATGATACGATAAGATTCTCGTTTCGATACAATATTCAAAATATAAACATACGACGGAAAAAAAAGATGAACACATTTCGAACAAAACTACTGAACATTTAGGATAAACATTCAACTACTTAGTTCATTCTTAAGATCTTAAGATCAGGGGATGCTTTGAGAATAATTGTCAACTGTTTGTTTATGTGAAGCCCTTTGAGACTGCTTGTGATTTAGGGCTATACAAATAAACTTGACTTGATTCTTATAAGATTTACTACAATTGCTGCCACGACGCACTGGTTTAAAAAAGAAGAAAAAAAACCTAAGTACTGTATTCCACGATTGCTTGTATGGCTGTGTTTATAGTCGAGGTCATGTTTCTTTTTCTTCTGCTTCTGTTTTATGGCGGTTGGCAAACAACATGAAGTGCATCACTGTCACCTTCTGAGTGTGGGTCTGAATTATACTAAATGGTAAATGGACTTCTTATATAATTGCGCTTTATCTGCACCATATGACGCTCAAAGTGCTTTACAATGCCTCACATTCACACACATCAATATCACAACCTACGATTTAACCCTATTCTGTTCAAAAATAGAAATGTAAAACTTGCACAAACTCCTCTTTATAATGTCTAGCATTCAAAGCTATTTCCTGACCTCTCAGCTCATTAATTAGTTGTTTATACTTGACGAGATTCTAATACATAGCAAATGGGTCGATACTGTCATCTAGTGGCTAACTATGAAATGTTTAATCAAAGTTGTGACATTTGCAATTTGTGGGAACTTGAAAATTATAGTATTGGATTTTTCATTAATTGATCTACAACAGGGCTCACCAAGTCCAGTCCTCAAGGGCCCCTCCTTATCTAGCCTGTTTTAGATGTATCTCCATTGCAAAACAAATGATTCAAATCATCATCATGGTTTTATAGAGCGTGCTGATGAGCTGGTCATTTGAATCAGGTATGTTGTAGTAGGGCTGCACCTAAAACAGGCTGGATCGGAGCCCTTGAGGACTGGCGTTAGTGACCCCTGGTCAACAATATGACATTTCTATTTTAAAAAGATCCATATTATATAAACATCTGATATTATACAGCACTCAGGCGATGATGTCAACACGAACGACAAGTTAAGATTTGGCGTGCAAGGCCAGGTACTAGACGTTGCATTTAATGTTTACAACAGGGGGAGATGAGGCGACAATGAACACGACTTACTTTGCTATCACGATGTAAAGACAAAAGTAGCTTGAATACTGAAAAGCTATTTGACGTTAGAAATGGTGACGCTACTGAAATTCGTTGTGTCGCTACTAATGTCGCTTTTGATTGTAAGCATAAGGTTACAACGAGACCACTGTGCCAGAGTTCATGCTCTTGTTCTAAAAGATGAAAACTGTAAAGTCTCACGCAACCGATTCATAGCCTTGCAATAGCTTGTTCACAGCTTTATGGTCAATGTAGCCAAGGATTCCTGGCGAATTTTGTATCGATTGAGGTTTTTGTATCGCTCTCCTTGACAAAGGGATAGTCAGTCAATTGGGTTTATCGTCCTAATCCGAGTGGAAGCGGTGACTGACCTCTGATATTCATCCACAGGTGTGCCATCCTTCATTCGAGGATAATGGGGGACCGCATAAGGGCATTTTTTGTGCAGGTGGCCAAGGAAGAGGTCACCAAATCGGGGGTGCAGCTGCCAGATACCTGAGGCTGCCACACCAATAGGGAAGGCTGCTTCGTGATGAGATGCAGCCTCTTCCTCACCTTGTTTCTACGACAGAAATCACATGCATGACATAACATGACATCTTCAGGTATTTTCTTAATAGACCCGTCTTGTGACTAGCACTCACCACAAACTTCTCAGCCACTTTGTAATACACAAAGTCCAAGCCCTGTGGGTGATGGGAGGACGAAACTGACTTCCCCCCCGACACCACTGCCTGGCCAGAGAGCAGCTTGTCAATTTTTTCAAAGATTTCTCGAAGCCGAGATCCAGAATTGGAGGAGATTTGACTGATGGGTATAGTCGCGACTTTCTGGAGCTCCAATTTCAGTCTCTTTGTCTACATGAAGAGCAATGACGACACAGTAAGGATGCATTCAGACAGTGTTAGGTCTCTGAGAAATTACTGAAGTGCACAAACGAACCTGGACATCTTTTGATGAGCTGAGTTGTTCAATGGACTGAGTGCACTGAGTAAGGGAATCCTGCAGCTCCTTGTACCATTTCAGCGTGGTGTCATCTGCATTGTTTTGCAGCCCTATTGGACGACATGACTGTAGTATCAAACATTCCGCTCATAGTTAATAGCAGAATTCTGTAAAATGACAATGGAAATGTGCAGTACTTTGAAAAGGTATTCGTTCCACTTCCTGCATGGTACCAGATTTTTTGGGGTGGAACGCAGGGCATATTTAATATCAGATTTCAACATCTCAGATCCTCCAACCAATTGTACTATCTCATATAACCAATCCAAGAAAATATAAAATGCTGCTATTACTCCCTATACCAATGGCCGTACCACTCTCGGCAGCAAGGACTAAAATCAGGTCTTTGGAAAAACTGGTGAGTCTATAGTCCCACGGTGGAGGAATTTTGGCCCACTTTTTTTTATTTTTTCTTAAGTACTGTAGTGGATTTTGCCTTGGAATTTTACCAAGGATGCCAATTTTGGGCCAGTCTTTCTTATGGTTGAGCCCTGAACACTGACCTTAACTGAGGCTTAATGAATCACATGTAAATGAATGCAAACTTTGCTTCTTGTGCACTATAATACATTGGCAAATCAATTATTTTGTATTGCCCCTCCAGAGGCACATTTCCAGACACCATTAAAAAAACATCTGGTGTTTGTTTTTTCCTAATAATTTAATGTCTGTGTTTTTCAATTTCCCACCTTGCTTATGCGCTTTCTCTTTGGCTAACTGCTCCGCCTTCTTTTGCTCTTCCTGCTGCATCTTCAGCTCCACCAGCTGCCTGTGGGACTCAGCCAACTCTTTCTTCTTCTCCTCCTCCTGAGCTTTGGCTGCCTCTTCCTGCATCAGGCGGATCTGATTCCTCATTTCATGTAGGGCCCGCTCTGCCTCAGTCATGTCTTCCACAGTGGGATATTGTCCCTGTGAAGATAACAGAATGAATCAGACAAGTCTCAGGGGGGTTCTTAATAGCTTGATTTCTTTGAAACACTGTTCACGTTTTCAAAAATTATTTGAGTAGTTTGTTTCAACACAAGTCATAACACCCAGTTCCAGGCATTTAGGTTTTATATTTAGAATAGGGATGGGCAATGTTTGAGCCAATAAAAAATGTAATACCACAGGAAGGCAGACATTGCTCACCAGAGCCTCCAACCATACACTGTAATGATGAAGTGCAAGTCATGTCCTCAACCAGAGGTGGGCATTTTGTGCTAGGCGGTCTGTCTATCCCGGCCGGACACCCATTTCGCAGACGAAGAAAGAGGGGCAAGAAAGTTCCAAAAAGGACGGCCTGGGGAGTTGGGAATGACGGAAGTGAGGACGGAAGGTTGCCCAGGTCGCGAACGGAGGACCGACCGGCAAAATTGGGTTAAGTGCCCACTTCTGGCCTCTATCGATACCAATCTCATAAGAACACAAATAAAAATGTGTCATTGGCTTGATAAGCATTTTGGGGGATTTTATTCTTGTTAACATTACTGACAATCAATGTTGCATTTATACGGTAACCAGTCATTTGGAGAACTGTAGTATTATTCACATTATTTGCCGACAGATATTTGCGCTTCGTCGCCAGTGCTTTTAAGGAAGGTGGAGCAGGTTTTGGCTTTTCGCTCGAGTGACTAACACCACTCTCCGTTTAAACTTGTTATTGGTGACCGGGGGAAAGGGGAGCGCACACCCTGGCTCACCAGTTTTCCGAAGCTGAGCCGTGATTGGACCAGAGACCTGGCAACTGTGATTTTTTTTCCTTTTTCCAGTCGACAGCAAGGGGGAAAACGACCATCCCATGAGATGGATAAAATTGAATTTTGTTGCTTAATTCATATTCCACAAACGCAATATTAATCAAAATGCTGTGTTTAGACTAGAGGGTGCACAACACATACAACATTATTGTCAAGAAGATTTGGGGTTGACTTCCCCTTTAAATACTTCATGTTATCATCCCAAATAAAGATGTTTTTAGTGTAATGCGGTCGTATGAGGAAAACTTTTACACTGACCTCTGCTGTCTTTCGAACAATCTCTGACACCTGGGAGCACAGTTGGTTCCCACGCATGCTGTAGGTGCCAAGACTAGCTGACAGGACAGTGGTTTGAGTTTGGGCCGAGGACTCCAGTAGCTGGTTGAGCTGCAAGATCTCTTCTTGAATGGAGTTGAGGTTCCGCAGCCTCTCTTTGCCTTCAGCCAGCCGCTGCCGCTCCAGCTCCGCTTCCCTCAGACGCTGCTGCTCTACCTCCCTCAGGCGGAGATTCTGGATCTTTGGGTCAGAGGACAAGACCAACATGGGAATTTACACACTGACGATTTTTTTTCAAATGTATGTATGGACAGGTCACATTGTGAAAATACCTTCAATCTGTGGCGTTGCTCTTCCTTCAGCTTCTCTTGACGTCCAATGCTCTCTTTTGTTCTACAGTAGAGGAAATTCAAAAACCATAAAAAGAAAGCCAAGCGGACACACTTTTATACATTGGTCAGGTAATCTCACTCTCTTTCCATCATATCCCGCATGCTCTGGTACTCTTGTCTCTGTTTTAACTCCATGAGCTCCTCAAAGCGCTTCAGCTGCTCTGACTCAGTACTTGCCACCACCATCACCAGCTTCTCTTGCAGCTCCTGACGCACTCTGAACGCCATCTGATCCACACAAAAATTAAATCTGCCATTAGCAATAATTCTGTTGCAAAACAGCGTTAGGGTTTTACACTGCAAAAAAGTGTCCAACTAACACTCAAATTGGACCATCTTACAAATTGATTTAACATGATTATGAACAATTACCCCCACAAAAACTAATAATTTTTGTTTTTAAACAAATTGCAAGGGAAAAAAAAAAAAAGATTAGGTTGAGACCTTTGCTTTTTTATGTTGCTCCTTTTCAAACCTAACAATGCGTCCAGCCATCGCCATGGCTTCAGGGGAGAGCAGAGAGATGGTCGGGGACATGCGACAGGGGAGTTCATCTGCATCGTTTTCTGGAGGCTGATTGTTCCCATCATGTGTCTGATTAAAAAAAAAAGGGGAGATAAGACTTCCAAATAGAATCATTCATTCAAGTAATTACATAGTATTCATCTTTAAATAACAATTCTCAAATATTGGATAACAAAAGAAACAAGCTTTGATAAAATGGAAAATTTCATCATTTAATTTAAAACACCCACAACAAAAGTTGTGCAAAGTATAACATTGTCAAATAAAATTATATTGATTTCATTTCATCTTCAGAACTTGCCTGCTCATGTTCAGTCTTCAAATATAGTGTTGTATTGTCTTTCGATGTCACGTCACGGCTCGATCCAGTGAAAGACACAGAAGGCGTAAGCCCAGGGCTGGACTGATCGGTATAACTCAAACCATCAGCGTTTTGTGGAGATTGGGAGTCGAGTTTTTGCAGTATGACCCCAGACTGCGATGACAAGCTGATCGAATCTTCATAACCTGACAAAATGTCCTGCAAAGCACATTCATACGTTTGTAGAAAATACACTAAAACACCACAAACAAAATAAATTAAGTACTGCACGGTTAAAACGATTAACGGAAATTAACTGAATTAGATTGGTTACCGTAAACTAGTAACATGAATGATTGCGTTTCAGTTAAAAGTACAGAGGTACAAATCAAAATATTTTCATTGCAGACTTTTCGAGCTTGCTGTACTGTATTAGTTGATAGGGTGTCATCTTTCTCGTGGCCAGTTCAGATTTTTTTTTTTTTATAATCGCATGAGTGAACGAATGTGCAATGCATTAACACGTTCTGCCACCTAAATAAACGTGCAAATCTGATATGATACCGATAAGATGGTGAAAATTGTGGTGAATCGCCAGTCGACCAAAAGTTGAGCTAAGCTAAAAACTAATAATAATATTAATACATTTTCACACTCACCTCACCCCTTGCCGACCAATACGGATTGAAAGAGATCCTTCCCTTTGGTGAATTTTTAAGAGCCTGTAACGTTTCCCAACGGTCACTGGGCATGGTGAATGAACGTAAAAACAAGTTTTAAAAATAAAACAAACTAAAAGATACACAGCAAGACAATCCTACACCGTCGCCTCAACGATCTCCAGCACGCATGCGCAACCGTTCGACTCTATTTGATGACTCAGTACGGCATCCACAATAGAGCAAAATAGGTGGCGCGCATTCCGAAATTAGATTGCCGTACGGATAATATTAAAAATGTAAAGGACATTTTCATAGCGTCGTGGTGCAAAATCTAAATTATGATTAATGCAATGAATGAATGAATGAATGAACGGATGAACGGGACGAACGAATGAATGAATGAATGAATGAATGAATGAATGAATGAATGAATGAATGAATGAATGAATGAATGAATGAATGAATGAATGAATGAACAAACGGAATGACGGATGAATAACTCAAAATTTCAATTTCAAAACAATACTCTAGTTCAGGGGTCCCCAACCCCCGGTCCACGGACCGGTACTGGTCTGTGGGTCACTTGGTACAAGGTCGCCAAGCCGCACAGAAAAAAAAAAAATATATATATATATATATATATATTTTATCGACAATCAATTAATTCAGGTCTAGACGCTCGTCCCAGTCACATAACATGTTTCTCCAGTCGAGCCCGCAAAGCTATGGAGCAGATACTTAATGGTGAGTTTTATTTTTATACAGTTGTTATTATACGCTTATTATTTATTGATATATTTATATAAAGGCCGGTCCATGAAAATATTGTCTGACATGTAACCGGTCCGTGGTGCAAAAAAAGTTTGGGAACCGCTGGTCTAAATCACTTTGAAACCAATTGCTACCACAGCCTAAGAATGTGTGTCATGTTCTGTTCATTATTAGATTACCATTCTCTGCCATGCAGTTAGAGTACCTCTTAATTTAAATTGACATATACAATCAATAATAGATGTCAAACTCCTTGAAACCTGGCTGTCATTAGATGGATAGCTGGATGAATATGATACTCTATTCTTCCCAAGAGGGAAATCTAGCAAGATACTTTCACCTCAACCCAGTGTTATCAATGCAAATGCATGTAGTACATCATTTCCTTCAGCTGTGTGGGCAAAGAGCAGAAGATCCTGCTCCCAAAAAAGTAAATTTAATAACTATCTTATAAGACAAAGGCAAAACAACTACCAGAAACTATCCATAACTTATTTCGGAATCGGGAAGGAGGTTATAAGCTAAGGGGGAATCATAACTTCAAAATTTTAAACATAAGAACAACCTTAAAAGGTTTATGTATCTTTATAACCGGGGTCAAACAATGGAACAGTCTAAGTGAGGAACTCAAGCAAAGTCCATTTATCCACCAGTTTAAAAAGAAATGTACAAAAATGTGTTGTTTAGTGGGTACAAGTGTAACGGATGGAGTGGAGCCAGGGCGACCAAATGCAGCTTGGACTCGGGTTTATTGAGGGAAAAGGGAGTTGGAAGGGAGGATGAAGGGGAACGGACAATCCGGACCGGCAGACTACCATGACTTCCTGATACAGGGACTAAACTAACTGAAACCGAGAGACAAGAGACGAGACAAGAGACTAGAACGACGAGAACAATCCGAGAAGGGAGTGACACGCAGACAGGACTTAAATACGCGACAGGTAACGAGAGGCAGGTGACTGTGATAAGTACATAGATTGTGAGTAGACACAGGAGGGGAGGGGCGAGTACACAGAGACACGGACAGAAACCATGACAATTTAGACAGAAGGAAATGGCCGGGGACGAGTCGTGACAACAAGGTCTAAAGATCATGGATCGTCAGTGTGTGTGTGTGTGTGTGTGTGTGTGTGTGTGTGTGTGCATGCGTGTGTATGAGTTTTATCTAATTTTAACTTTGTTATACCCTGACCCATCCGTAGAATCCATATCGATATGGCGTGTTTAGCTCCTTGTTTGTCGCATTATTAATCTCTTTGTCTGTGTGTCTGTTGTTGTGAGATGGGAGGAGAGGGCTGGACGATTTATTGTTTTTGGATCCAAATCGCGGTTTCATACAAGGCAATCTGGTGATTGTCAAACCTTAATTTTTTCGCCTGACCTATCCAGAATCTGCTGTTAACACATAAACTCTGTCTCACCAATCAGAAACAGCATGCCACTCGATCACGTGACGCATGCATTTATTAATTAAGTATTGATACTCGATGAGCGTAGTCCATAACCAATTGCTACTTAAGAAAGTATCGATATTGCAATACCACAGAACCAATACGCGCAAAACTACTCAATTCCAATCCAATGCATACTGACATGAATACAAAATGATATTGGGCATGAAAGCAAACTTATTATTATTTTAAGTTCCAAATATGCATTAAATATGTTAAATTCAGCATATCATTATCAAACGATTTGTACCAGCTTCATCCTTCTGAGATGAGTAAAAATACTCATACGGTCGTGATGCAGTACTGTGAATTCATGAATTGCGTCCCTTTGCCCCAACACTCCCTGAAGTGGATCGTTATCGCATTTAGCGGTGCACTTTGGCACCAGGCAATCTGTAGTTCTACAGCCATATTTGTAGATAACGTTGGTCTTATCGAAACCCTACTCTGACAATAAAAAGCCAAAGTCCAGGAAGGAAGACTTGAACTCTCGGACTTATTGGACACAAAATGATCCTAGTCACTCAGGCAGACGTACAGAGGCTCTCTGAGTGAACGTTGAAAGCTTGAAGGCTGAGGCGGTATCTTCATCAGGACCATGGCAAGCTACGTTGAGGCCAGTCTCGAATGTCCGGCCTGTTTGGAGCTCTTTAAAGATCCTGTCATGCTGCCGTGTACTCACAGCATCTGCAAAGACTGTCTGCAGAAATGGCATGATCAGAAAAGCGGTTACTCATGTCCAGTCTGTAGAACAGAGTTTCCGTCCATGGATATGCCTAGGAACTTGGCACTGAGGAACGCGTGTGAGGCTTTTTCACTAGCCTCAACCGAGTCGAAAGACATCTCCAGCTCCTGCCAAGAGTGTCTGCAGATAAGGTCGGAGCAGAAAAGCGGTCACTCCTGTCCAGTCTCTAGAAAAGAGTTTTTGTCCATGGATATAGACTTGAACTTCGCACTGAGGAATGCGAGTGCAGCTTCTTCACAAGCCTCAATTGAGTCGAAGGACATCTGCAGCTTGCACAAGAAGAAACTCGAGCACTTCTGTTTGGACCACCAGGAGCTTGTGTGCCTCGACTGCAGAGATGCAGAAACCCACGATGGACATAAGATCCGTCCCATTGATGAAGTTGCAAAAGGTAACAAAGAGAAACTCCAGGAAGACCTGCAGGTTGCAATGGAAAGTCTGAAAGATTATACAGAGAGAAGGGACAACTGCATTGAACAATCGGCGTACATCAAGGTCCAGTGGGAGCATGTGGAAAGCAAGATTAAGAAGGACTTTGAGGAGCTTCATCACTTTCTGCAGGTTGAAGAGGAGGCCAGGTTGTCTGCTCTGAGGGAGGAAGAGAAAAACAAAACTCAGATGATAAAGGAGAAAATTGAAGCTCTCAGCGCAGACATGGCCGCTCTCTCAGTTACGATCAGAACCGCAGAGGAGCAGCTGGTGTCTGACAACCTTTCCTTCATGAATAACTTCCAGACTTTGATGACCAGAATGCAGAAGCTGTCTAAGCCCGAGCAGCTCCCAAGGGGATTTCTCCTGGATGAAGCCAAACACGTGGGCAACCTCAAGTTCACCGCATGGAAACGAATGAAGGAGATTGTTTCCTACAGTCCCATCATTCTGGACCCTAACACAGCCGGTCGAGGACTTTGTCTGTCTGAAGATCTGACCAGCGTGAGAACTGGTGACGAACAGCAGCGTCCCCAAAATCCAGAGAGGTCTTGTACGAACAGTGTTTTCAGTTCTGCTTTGGCCTTGGGGACGAACATCTGGGATGTTGAGGTGGGAGACAACACCGACTGGGAGCTGGGGGTGAGGTTTGGTAGAACCTTGTTTTGTATCGCATTTCAAAATGATAAATACAGAATTGTCTCAGAACGATTAAAAACATGGTATCCGTCTGTGAAACTGAAGAGGATCCGAGTTCACGTGGACACTAACGAAAGGTCACTTTCATTCACCGAATCGCTAACAAATACTTTTCTGCATCGAGAAATTCTTCCCAATTGGACACATCCATCCGGCGACATGGAAATCGTCCCCTGCTTTTTGACCGAGGATAAATATCCTCTGAAAATAATTCCAGTTTCGCCTTGTGTTACGATTCAAAATCAGTAATGATGTCAGAGATTTTTTATTTTGGACTGTACGATGTTTGCCCAAGACACGACATTACGAGGCGGGACTGGCAAAATTAGAATCGCCCACATGAGAATGCTTCTCCGAAGTGTTAACATTGTGCCGGTGCAGAAGGTGGAAACATTTTGAGACCTTGTTAGATAATTAACGAGCACCGTTAATAATTTTTATTTGTTTGTTAGACTATTAGAAAGTGTGTGTCGAAAGCAAGCTGAACAATATGGTGTGATTACATTGTCAATGTCGTAACTGTTGGCTCACGAATTTACCATTTCTCATTTGGTAATTTAAAAGAGGAAGTATGACTCAATAAAATGCTACATGCTTTGTATTTTTTTTTTTTAATCACAACGTAGTAAATAGTTATGTGTTTACTTTTGAGGATGAAAAAGCTAGTAGTTAATTGCAGCACAGCCGAAGGACAGTATCAAGGACAAGTCAACTTGTCTACCAGCTGATCGGGTAGATCGGGTTGTCAGCTGATCAGTTGACAAATAGACTTGATAGTGAAAGAATAGTATACGGTTTATTGCTGGGTCACCAAGGTACAGAGGTTCAGTCATAAAACTTTATAACTGCCTTGTGTTTTTTATCATAAACTGTGAGAAGTACTTTTGATTCACGGGATGCTTTTATAATGATGTACTGAAAGGAAGCAAACCATTATTACGATTACTAATTTGTATTCTATCGGCATTGAGTGGCATGTATCTTTTATTTGCACCAATAAATGTGTACTTTTAGTATTGAATTTTTTTTTTTATCGTTGTTGTCATGGTTTTGGCGTCTGATTTGGCCCACATGCAGAACACACTCAGGAGACCGAGGAGAACTTTAAGTGTTTATTGAAAAGGGGATGAATAGCAGAGCTGAGGGTCCCGGAGGACAGGAGCAACAGAACTGGTCCTTCAGAAGGTGGAGAGAGCGAAGTACCACCAGAGAGGAGTGGATTCTGCCGGAGAGATCACCAGGGTGGATCCAGGAGCTGGAAGGAGCAATAGAGTTTGTCAGATGGCTCAATAAGAATGTGGCAGAGGGCGAACGGGCAGACCGAGTGCAAGGTGAAGCAGCAGAAAGCGAGCAGGGCAGATCGGAACATGACTCCAAAGCCGTGGAGGCAACCACATGGGCAATACTCAGGCGAGGAATTGCTGGCAGCAAGCTCCTTAAAAGCCTCCCTTTAATGAGCTTCAATCGGCAACACCGGTGGGTCCTCAGCCACCCTGCTCACGGACGCTACCTGTGAAAAAAGAGGAGAAGGCTTCCAGACCCTGACAGTTGTTTCTAGTCTTGGCGTGACATTGGAGGATGCAGGCTCTTTAACTAAATCAGTTAGTGGGATCATAAGAGCTGATCGGAGCGATCGTTAACAACGGCATTTAGTGACGCCCCTCCCCCTTCCTGTTTGGTCAGATTGTGTTTCCGTGCGAATGTAAGTTCGTAGCAATATTTGTACAGTATGTTTGCTTGCTTTTGTGTGCGTGTGTGTGTGTGTGTGTGCATGTGTGTGTGCGTGTGTGTGCATGGATATGTATGTATGCATGGATATAGTATATACTTGTGGGTATATGTGTATAGGGGTATAAACATTTATGCGTCTGAATAGATATGGATACATGTATAGGTGTATATACATGTACACATGCTTGTACTATATGACCTACTGTATATACCGGCTTGGCCCGAGTATAAGACGACCCTGGCATTTTTTCAGTCTTATTTCAATGCAATAAACACCGTCTTATATTCGGGCCAATACGGTATTGGCCCGAATATAAGACGGTGTTTTTATATATACTATATATATATACTGTAATTTTCGGACTATAAGTCGCGTTTTTCTTCATAGTTTGGGTGGGGGGGCGACTTATAATAAGGAGCGACTTATATGTTTTTTTTTCAAAACATTTCCCAAAAAAAAAAAAAATGTGAAACCGCGATAAATGAACCGCGATGTAGCAAGGTATTACTGTAATTTGAATTTCAAGTGACGTCAGCAGCGCGACGCGGCGTGGCGGTTGTTTACATAAAGGACAAAGATTGATCACGGGATGACGAAGATGACGAAGGGCCCCACGTACTACCGGCATCATTAGCGGCTTTGTTTCTAAGTGACACGGCGGACGAAGAGTTTGAAGGATTTAAGGATTTGGAGTGACACAGAAGGTTTGAAAAACTATTATGGCTTTTACCCACGCCCGGTCCTACTCTCCGGAGCTCTCTTTCACCTCCGTGGATTGAAGTCGGGGGGCGGCGCTCGGCCGGGTGGCTGTCCAGGGACGGTGGATGGGGCTCGGACATGGCTTTTACGCACGCCCGTCCTACTCTACCGAGCTCTCTTTCACCTCCGTGGATGGAAGTCGAGGGCCGGCGCTCGGCCGGGTGGCTGTCCGGGGACGGTGGATGGGGCTCGGTCATGGCTTTTACGCACGCCCGGTCCTATTCTATGAAGCTCTCTTCCACTTCCGTGGCTGGAAGTCCACGTCGCCACACGCCTGGAAGTTTGTTTTGTTAAATAAAGAGCCGTTTACCAAACCCACGTCTTTCCTTGAACTTTGTTAACACAACACTATAGTTATATAGTAGATCTGTGGAATAACGACGAGGCTGACGTCAGGGCGCACGCGCGGCGTTGTTGACGAAGGACAAGGAATTTGATCGATGGATTTAATGATTTAGAGTGCACAGTTGGCTTGATAATACTATTGCTTATATAATAGTTATTTGATATCTAATTTATATATCGTTATATGGGCCTGTGGAATATTTTGAAGTGCAAGCGCCGTCAGCTGCGCGCACCCATTGTTGACAAAGGACGATCGATGGATTTAATGATTTGGAGTGACACAGATGGTTTGATAACATTATTGCTTATATAATAGTTATTTGATATATAATTTATATATCGTTATATGGGCCTGTGGAATATTTTGAAGTGCAAGCGCCGTCAGCGGCGCGCACGCATTGTTGACAAAGGACGATCGATGGATTTAATGAATTGGAGTGACACAGATGGTTTTATTAACGTGTTATTTATGTAATAGTTTTTTTTAAATAACTGAATGTTACGTCAGGCCCGTTCTCAGCTCCTCGTTTGTGTTTGTCACGTTAGCATACCGTATCGTTTAGCCTGTTGTTGCTCGTTCATGTCTGTTCTTGGTGTTGGATTTTGTCGAATAAATTGCCCCCCAAAATGCGACTTATACTCCGGAGCGACTTATATATGTTTTTTTTCACATTTTTGGGCATTTTATGGCTGGTGCGACTTATACTCCGGTGCGACTTATAGTCCGAAAATTACGGTATGTAATTTGTTTTGAGTTGTTTGTGTTCTGTTTTGTACTTTGAACAATGTGATGTTCATGCACGGTTCGTTTTGTGCACCCGTAAAAAACATTGATGTCTTGAGTTTGAAAACTAGAATTTTATTTTTCACTAAAGAAGGGTTCGGTGAATGTGCATATGAAACTGGTGGGGTTCGGTACCTCCAAAAAGGTTAAGAACCACTGGTTTAGATAAAAGGGTGAGAGCTTCTCGCTCCTTTCCTAATATCTTTTTTTTCTTTCTTTTTTTTCTCTAACTGTTTATTTTGCCTCCTCGATTTCATTTGGTTTTATGCAGGGATTTTGTCTGATAGCAAACGGGAAGCTCGGTATTGTTTGTGTATTTGAATGTTCGGAATAAAAGTTAACAAACAAACAAACAAACAAAACTAGATAGCTCCAAATTGAGATCCACCATACATAGTATATATTATGATCACATCCTAGCATTCATGCTCTAATCATATTATACCATTGAGCTAAAATGGCAGAGTTGACAAATGCTACTGCATAATTTGGTTTCGATTCAATGTTTTCTTCTTACATACCAGCTACAACACTGGGTCAGTGAACAGCCTGGAAATGTCACCCCCCCATGCATAATGGGAAAAAACAACAACTGGGATTTGGTGGTACGTCAGGGCATTATATAGAAAGTGTGTCCTGCGTCATACTGACAGATGGAGTGCTTGTGAAATGTGCGTGAAGGTCAGTTGTGGTACATAGCTTTCTGGATCAATAATTATAGGTAAAGCAATGGGTTGTCAGAAGCATGACCTTCAACGAGTGATGGATGGCTTGTATGTGCTGGGTGACTATTTTTAGCTGGACTCTTCTGCTGATTGGTGCTCCAACACTGATTGCATAGTTGAAAGGCAGCTCTGCAACAGTATTTAAAAAAACGGATATATTTTGGTGTGCCACTGATGGCAAACCATTATGGTCATAAATACTATGCCACTTCTTTGATTTCAAAACAACGGGTTCCTCTCAAGTGACATGTATGCAGGGGAGCTTTTGTATTTTTTTTACACCGGCACTTTGATTACTGTCTCAAGGGGCTCTTGAAGTCCCAGTCTCCTTCTTTGTCCTCCTGTTGAATGACTGACCCAGTAAGTTCTGAGTGAGGGGGATAGTAGAGTCAGTGAGCATGTGCAGAAATATGTCTTTAATGGATTGTACGAAGCAATATCAACTTAGTGTAAAATACCGTTTGGGAAGACATACATAGGAAGGAATTTTGAATTTTATGACGATGGACCTCTGTCGCTGAAGTGTAATGTTGCTAAGCAAGAATACATCACAGTAAATAACCAAATTTTATTTCAGCAAATTCCGACAAATACTGGCTCATCATATGGACAAGGTACATCCAGAAAATAATACCAATGCCATATATGAAATACCAATAAATCATACACTGGGGAAATGATGGAGGAGCTTTATTACAACAAAGAAGGAACATAAAACCGTGTGAGGAGGCAGAAAAAAAACAAGAACAATAAAAGAAAGGCACAAAAGAAACACCGCAAGTCAGTCATCACCGATCACTGAAAAAGGGAAAACCACATCATGGACTGGAAAAAGGCTAGAGCCATCCGCATGGAAGACAATAAACATAAGCGCATGATCAGGGATGCTATTGAGATCAGGAAGCGAGGCCCGACAACCATCAATAAGGACAAGAGTCTACCACCTGGTAGAGACCACCTCAAATATGACAGGTGAGCCATGCCTTGATATTGACGATTCACACCCGATCACGTGACCGGCAAAAGACATCATGTCAGGTTCATCCATCTATTTTCAACATAACTTATTCTGTTCATGGTAGCAGAAAAAGACACTTTTGGAGCAAGGGAGAAACAGACTGGCTTTTTTCTGTAGTGAGTGACATGATATAATGTGTTCTTCTGACAGTTGAAAGTAACAAGCAGAAATGACGTCTATTTGCGTCATGACGTCTGTGTATCGCCATTTCAAACAGGATATTTAAATGTGTGAGTAACTCTGTTCTTTCAGGCATGTAAATGAGTTATTCTGAATATATCAGAAACAGGAATTTTGACCCTAACCTGAATATAAACTGCACATAAACGTCATTGTGTGTTCCTACTGAATTGCATGCATGTTTTGGTCTTGAGGTCCCGAGTCTTTTTTTTTGTCGGAAATGGATGGATAAAGTTTTGACTCCTTCCACACGAACAAATAAGGCAGGGGTGTGAGTTATTCCTCCGTACTTCTAGCAATCTATTATCGATTTGAAGACACTGAAAGTAGTCGGACGTGATACAACTACTGCGTGGTACCTCTCTGCCCACAGGTTATGTGCCCAGGATCTGACTGAAGCTTGGACTCTTTACGACCAGAATGATGTTGCAGTGTACTTTGAGTCTGGTGAGAATAAATGGGAGGGAGCAAATGGTTCGTGTAATGAGTCCGGGGTCTACTGAGATGAAGAACTGCTGTTGGAGTAGACTCAATAATGGGGATGATACGATATGAAATGCAGAAGATGATATTTTTGGGGTCACTTGAAACTGAAAATGAAACCCGACAAGGATGGTGAAAGAGCTGGCAAGCTCAGACTCGACGCTCTACCAATAATTGGGTTGGCACATTTCTGGGGCGGGGCAAACCTGAGCAAACAAGACAGTTCAAAGGAACTAGTTAGCGAAGAGCAGACTTGATGCCGAAGAAAACATTTTTTCAAATACATGCTTCCAGTGATGTCAGCTGCTGGGGCTTTCTTACCTTGTGTGTTTCCAGTTATTTAAAGCTGATTTAATGCTGAATGAAACTAACTATCGTCTCACCCGCGCAACATTTTAAATGAGGATGGACTTCTGCTGCCGAAGAGTGATGTCGCACATTTCACAGCAAGTAAACACATTTCATTGGATGGTTTATTTTGAACCAAGCCTGAGCTGGGGTGAATGCCATCCTCAACAATCTCAAATAGTATATTCTGTTTTAAGACAAGTTTTAAAATACGGAAAACATTAATTTGCGTACATTTTATTTGATAGTTTCACTGATTCACTGGTCATCTGAGAGAGAGAGATTTGCTCACATTACCCTTAATCATATCCTATTAACTATTGACTCGTTCACTGCCATCTCAGTTAAAATGGATCTTTGACGTCTATAGCCGTCATTGGCAGTGAATGAGTTAATAAGTCACAATATTTATGTTAAAGAACTAATGATTTCTCACAACGAAACGGATAAATATGAACCCAAAACACTTTATTTCTATAAATCTTTGCTAGTGTTTACATTTTCAATCGATCACTGTACACATAATTTCTAGAAATTCACAATGTTCCATCACTGATGAACTATTTTTGGAAAAGACACATGGGCTTCTTGTATACTCCTTTGGGTGGGCACCACATTGGTGACTGTCGGCCTTTGGTGACTTAGCTTAAGAGGGATGATAAAGGCTTAAAATTGCTCAAATTATGTTAGGCTAAATGACCTCAAAGCCGCATGGTCCACAGTAAATGCATTAATCTACTAAATCAATGTATTTTATTATTAAAACATGAGTGATTAATCACTGACACTTTCCTACAGTAATGCAAGGCAAGATTTGTAATTCAAATTTCTTAATGCGCAAACAAAGGTTGAGGGAGACATCGAAGAATGACCTTTATGCTACTTGAGCACATCCCACAGAGCAGGAGGACTCTTAAGGGTTGATTATTGCTGTGAGTTGAAAGGTCATATTAGCTCTATAGGTTACGTTATGTCATTCACTTTTGAAATGTTGGTCAAGCTGAGACCAACTGAGATTGTTCAGAATTACCCCCTGGGGTATTCCAGAAAGCAGGTTCAATATACTCTGAGTCTATTCCTGAACTCTGAGTTGACTTACACCAGAGAAGGGCCGAAGTGGTGCAGCTATCGGAGTGGTGCGGTGAGAACAATCTGCTCCTAAACACGGCTAAAACCCGAGAACTGGTCATTGATTTTAGGAGGAAAAATAAAACGGACATTCCACCAGTTATCATCAACGGGGTCTGTGTGGAGAGGGTGTCCTCCTTCCGCTACCTGGGAGTCCACATCGAGGAGGACTTCACCTGGGGCGTGAACACCTCTGAGCTGCTTAAAAAGGCCCAACAGAGACTCTACTTTTTAAGGGTGCTGAGGAGGCACAGCATTACACGGAGTCTGCTGGTGTCCTTCTGTCGCTGCTCCATAGAAAGCACTTTAACGTACTGTATATGTGTTTGGTACTCCAGCTGCACTGCTGCTCAGAGGAAAAAGCTCCAAGGGGTCATCAACACAGCACAGAAGATCATTGGCTGCCCTCTCCCCACACTGGAAGACCTACACAGAACCCGCTGTCTCAAAAAAACACAGAACATTCTGAAGGACACTTCCCACCCTGGCCACTCCCTTTTCGAACTGTTGCCATCAGGCAGACGCTATAGATCAATTAGGTCAAGGACTAGCAGATTCGCCAACAGTTTTTACCCTACGGCGGTAGTCACATTGAATGCCGCTAAACGTAAATGAATATGTCTGTGGGTTTTAGCTTGTATTTTTTATCTTTTTTATTCTATTTATTCTATTTATTTATTTTTTTATCTCATGCGCTGATCGGTTGGCACTTTTTAAATTTCGTTGTACATGTGTGACAATGACAATAAAGATCTATTCTATTCTATTCTAGATGGGAGACTGAGTATTCGGTTCCAGAACAGCTGATCTGAGTTAGTTCAATAAACTCTGAGTATTAACCTGGAGTTACGAGCGTGCACAACCACTATAAAAAGCCATCATCAATGGAGCCCCAATACCATGACAACTGAGAAAAAATAGATCGCCTTATTTTACCACGATGGAGTTGGAGGTCCTTATGCAGGCTTACGGCTAGTACGAACGTATTTTTCATTTTTTTAAGTCACAAGCTTACACACATGCACACCGTCATATGTGGGAATCAAACTCATGGTGCCTGCACACAAGACAGGCCAGTGCACAACTACACCAAAAGATATTCTTCTAGAAATGATAAAACTTCTAATCTGGGTCGGAAGATTCTCTTAAAGTCCTCTTGCGACATAAGCGTTTCGAACTATTACGGCTTCAACGTCCATCGGAGTGTGAATGAACGGCCAATCCATGATTAACCGCTTTCTTTGTGTGGAAGGAGATAGGTAGAAACTCTGGGTCTCTTATAGTAAACCTGCCACCGAGCAGGTTATGTTCACAGAGTAAGTTACCGCAGTAACTGACCCAGAGTTTAAGTAACCTCTCTTTCTGGAATGGATAACTCAGTTTCCCTCATCTCAGGGTTAATTTACTCAGAGTTTTCACATAACCCGCTTTCTGGAATACCCCTCTGAGCGACATCATTAAACCCTCAGGGAACTCAACTACGTTCTTCTTGCCAAGACTAAAAAAAGAAGTGCACTACTGAATGATTTCAACACAGCACTGATGAGTATCCCTACCAAGTAGATTACCGAGACCAATCTGAATGGGTGATGTGGCAAGTTGTGCAGCCTACCAAACTTTTGTTCTGACCAATCATGGTAGGCAAAGTTACATAACACCATCTCTGATTCAACCTTTCTGGTTGACCAGTGTTACTGATGCAATTTTAATGCCACAATCGCAAAAACCTTTGGAGTTCAAACAAATGTCATGCATGACATCAGACATGATGATCAGCGATGATCGTAAACTCAGTTCATTGAGCATCAGATGATAAACTCTGGGCAGTCTGCTTTTTGTGCATTTAGTGGCACCACTTGATCAAGAACAAGACAAGATGACAAACTGTGTGAAACTGAAGTTTAATGAACAATCAACAATTATTTCTTTCACACGAAGTCACCAACTATGCACATTTACCAATGCATTATTGCTCTTCTAGATGTTCAGATGCAATACATAGACACCTTATATTCAATCAAAATAGGAATTCAAGGAGCTACCCAATTTTCTATCTTCAATCACAGTTTATGAAAACATAATGGAAATAGCTGTTGGATTATTCTCGAAATACGGTCATAAACAATGTTAATAATGTTCCCTTGCGTCATAAAATGATGGATAAAGAATAGTCACAAAATACATTTAAGAAACACAAATTCATGTTGGCATTTTGTCCAATGGGTAAATACATAATTTCATCAAACCAATTTGTCTGGCCTCTAATGAAATTGTATAAAATGATGTTCGGCTTTTCTCTGTCAGAATTATTATTATTACTAATCAATACCTGCAGCAGCAGGGTTATATTGATAACATAATTCAGGATGCTGCACTGATAGTTGCATTGGGCTCTGAGGCTTGACTTTAAAGGTATCAGCAAGCTGACTGAAGACAATTCTTAATCTTTCTTTCCTGTTCATCAGAAATGAAAAATTGTCTTGGACAATGTCATAACTCTTAAATGCTAATTAATGGAATCATTATACGTGGCTTCAATCGATGTATTGCTATGGAATAATAATTCTAGACTTTGTGAACACACATTTCATCAAGAAGGAATAATATGAATATATATTGACAATTGTTTAGTTTGCACATTACAGTGAAGCAGAGATTATTTCTATTACTAAAGACAGACAAGACAAGCGTGTGTGTTTACATAACAATATGCAAAAACCGAACAACACAAAAAACAAACAGCTTCAGCTTTGCCCAAAATGTATACCCTAAACTACAAGGCAGTGGATCATTTCGTACAGAAACATTATATAGATTGATGATTGCACACCGAAAATCTTTTTACCATGTGACATTACTCAATGTATAGATTAAAACAAAATTGGTCATAATTACTTGATTTAAACAAGCTCACTAAAAACCTTTAGCTAAACATTTGACTGCCAATGTGAGTAGTGTCTCTAATGTTACATCCTTTGAAACAGGATGTCAATCTAATGTCCAACTGATCCAACACAAGTTTTATCATCAAATAGTCAAACAGTGTGAACCAAGGTTACTTCCAAGACCAGGAGCGCAAGTCTTTCTAGTCCCTGTGTCATCTATATGCATATAACTGGCTTAAAAAGAGCAATGATACTTTTGTTGTCGCATACAGTGTTGACAAATTGACCTTGAAATAGTAAAGTTACTTTACTGAAAACCTGACTTAGTAACTAAGTAAGCAAGTAACCGTTAATATTTTTAAAAGGAACTGTAGTTAGACTACTAATGAAACAGTAGTGCCTTAGATTACAAGTTACTTAAAATGACCGCCAATTTTGAGGAACCGGTTCCTAATTTGGAGTAATGTGTTGTCGCTCATCACTGGCAACACTGGTCGCGTAGGAGAAAAAACAAAATTGGGTACTCTCAGCAAGTTATCTGGAGACCCAAAAGAAAATAGTACCTTTTTGTACAAAAATGTTGGTGGGAACACGCTTTTTTGACACAATGAATACCTGTAATGAAATAGTTATGATGGATTTTTTTGTCTTTCTAAATACACAAACCAGTGTAGTACAACAATAATTCACAAAAGTAGAATCATTGACACATTTTCAGAGTATGCAACACTCGCAATACACAATTTACGTTTTAAAGAAATAGTCTCGTGGACAGTGTCAATGTTGAACATAAAAAATATGTTTTTGTTACAGCATCATATTATATTGTCATTCATTCACTTTAAAGGGAATCAAACCAGACATTTGCATTTCTTCATTGTCATCCAACATAAGCGTCCATTCGAGTGCATACATACCGCATATGTGCATCGAATAAATAAAGGTGCAGACCTCCTTTCCCTCACGGGTACAAAATGCAATCAAATCAAAAGAGATGAATAGAGACAAGGTAATAATCTATTTTCAGACTATCTCAACAAGGAGAGATAGAGCAATGTACCGTCAAAGTCACTGTAGTTGACACAGCACCAATTGCCTGATAACATCAGTCGCTATGCTACACATGAAGCACTTTTTCTTATTGTATGTTATAAGTAAATCCATCTAGTAGCTTAGATCTCACAATATTCTATAAGTAGTATTTGGTCATTTAACACCGACTATTTCAGCTGTACACAAGGCATTGCTGGATAAAACAGATTCACTAGACAATGTACAATATTCAGTTACAAAACATGTTTGATCATGTCGACTACAAGCCCAAGTGTAACATGAAGAACTTACTGCAAGTCATCTCAATTTGGCTGAATAGGCTTTCACCTCTGCTATGTGTAATATGGACGGCACAAGACAATGCGTTTATCCGCAAGATAAACTGGTGCTTCCCTTTAAAAATGGTGTAAATAACAGCCAGGAAGATTCTCCTCACTTTGAGGCTACTCTCAAATTCGTAAAAATATTACTGAAACTCACATATGCTATCCGATAGTTAAAAGTATTATTGTGATGATCTACTAATATACCACTTGCTTATGAACTGTGTTGACAACTTGCATGCAATATAAACACATGTAAAATCACCCGCTGAACAGCTCCAAAAAAAATAGTTTGTGCTGTTGCAGCAGGTGAATATAATATTGTAATGCTACACAAGATAGAGCGCTACTACAACTGTCTTGTCTGGCAAGACGGGTCTAAAAATGTAGAGAATGACCAACACTAACAGTTGGACCATCCTGCTTGACGTGTGTGTTGTATGAAGGCCTCAGGACCAAATGTTGCAATATGAGCAGTGAATCAAAGTCAAAATATCAAACACTGGCTTTATCCTGAGTTACTACAACAGTCTGTACTAAATTCAAATACATAGGTTATCAAGTCATTAAAAAATAATTACATTTAATTTATTAATAAGACTAAATATTAGTTCATTTTTAATAACAGCAGAGAGATGCGGGAATTCTATTCTCCGATGCTCCAATAAGCACTTGCTTATTTAAAGAAATGAAACAAGCCTCCACCTTAAAAAGGATATTTAAAGGTGAGAAAATAAAATCACCTTCAGTAAGAAGGAACTGCGTTTTCTTCTGCCGCTCTATAATCAAGCTTTCTCCACACACTCGAAAATCTAACTCGAGTTAGAATGTTCTGACACAATTGGGCTTAAGATGAAAAGTCCTTTTCTTCTTACCCATTTACTTGTCTTTCTCATTCTACTTTCTCTGAAAGATTAGCAGGAAGGGTAAGTGGATAGAGGAGAGAGGGTAACCCACTGAAGCTGAATCTACTCGGCCCCTCTGTCCCTTCAGGAGAGAGCAATAAATCCCAGCTGAGCTGGTGCTGCTGCTCCGACTCTACCTCCGAGCTGCTCTGAGGGCCAGTCCACAGCCTCCGTCACAGCACATAGGCTCAGGTATGAGACAACTGACCAACAAGCCAGAAAATGGAGCTTCATCATCACAGCAGGTCGTCGTAGTCCAACATTTTCGAGTGCTGGCGGCTTTTCCACAGGCGAAACAAGCGGAAGTTAAAGTACATCTCAATCATCTCTTTACCTAGAGAGAAAAGAAAAATCAAAACATGCCAATTAGAAAACTTTTGGAGAAGCCGACTCCATCACGGTCGAGTCGCACTTGCAAAGTAAGGTATAGCATTAACAAGTTAAATATAAGATTATGGTTAATTTTATTATTCAGGTCCGACGATTATTTGTTTTCCTTGGGAGAGGTAATGGGCGGTAATCTCAGGGGTTCCACAAAAAAAAACTTTCCAAACCTAAAATATTCTTCAGAAAACACAGATGAACATTCATTGTTTGTTGTTTTGGTTAATCAAAACAAACATTCAGGTCTATTGATGAAGCTGTGAGTCTCACCTCTCAATCATGGGAAAATAAAGGATGACTGATGAGTGGCGCAGAAAGGCAACACAACACACACGCTGAGTGTTGACAGTTCACAGAAAAGAATACAGAAATGGAAACATTTAAAGTAAACTTGTCAGTGCTCAAGTACACAAGTGAAAAATAACGTATTATACACAATATGGCGCTTTGTACACTTTGACACTCCCGAAATAGGATTTAAAAGAGGAAAGAGAAATCCTGAGATAATGACATTTTTATTGAGAGAATAATTAGCAGAGCATCAATAGCTGTGAAAAATGACAGATAGATGAGAGACGTGAAAGTGGCACACCAGAGTTCATGCTACTCATACTCCCTAATGCACTTTCTTCATCAATAGAAAGGCTTCCTGACACTGACTAATGACAGTGATGAAAATCCACCAGTTGGAATTGTGAGACAAATCAATACTGTCTGTATTTATTTTGAAACGGGCATTTGATGGATATTTGACTGCTTCATTGCTTGTCTAGGATGCAAATAGTTTGCTCTTGTTAAAGTCTGGCAGGGTTGAGGACCCAATGACAAGAAAGCAAGGCAAGAGTGATCTTAAAAGTATTTAAGTTCAGGAATGTAAAAAAAAGGAAATTAAGGCACTATGGACACAAACATCGACACAGGGATGTGACAACTGACAAACCACAAGTATTATAGTTATTCCGAAACAGAGAAAAAAAATGCAGTTATTCCGAAACAGAGATAAAAATAGTGCAATAAACGGCTGTGCAGTTTACAAACTGGTCGCGTGGTGGTGTAAAATGATCTCACCCTGTGCTGACAGTTCCAGAGGGGACTTGAATTCAACAGAGGATGGTCTCATCAGCCTCTTCAAAGTCTGAATCAACTGCAAGAAGAGAGGACAGATGGAGAAGATCTTTTTAAATAAAAACAAAGTGATTATGCAGGGATGGCTGTGATAGAAGAGGCTCAGCAACACTTTGGTGGTCCTCAAGCAGCATGAACTGTCGTTGTAAAGGTCATTGATCTATGCTTCGTCATGACATTTAGTGATATGTCATCAATAGAAAGCCCGATTGCTTAACCTACACTACATACAGTGCTGCCCTTTATTTGTCAAAAGTCACCTTTTTCAAATATGACACGAGTTCATGCAGTGAAAATGAAGTAACTGAAAGTAAATATATATATAGACCAATGTCACGTGTCTAACGTTGTATTTTGGAAGATTCATAATTTGATCACTTTTTTCCAGCATTCCTTGTCTGCTTTTCTGTGCTTGTGTCCACCTATTAACTGCCTACTACCACACTAACCCTTCCACCCAAAACGTGACAAGCTGATTGCGTGGTTATAAGCTGCGTCATCTGAAGACAGCTCACGCTATTAATAGAGTCGACCCAGCTGAGCTTGCAGGAGCACGCACAGGCGGCAGCGACTCGATTTATCAATTATGACAGTGCTAACATTACGTATTCATTCTGGAACATAAATAAATAATTTTCAAATTAACGTCTTGCAGCTAGTTATAGTCAACAAAACAAAAAGCATGATGATGGATGTCCATGCAGGTGAGTAACTGTTTTCTTCCAAGACAATAGATTATCTTGAGCTGCCATAACGATGCTACACAGACATTAGGCAGCCAAGTGAGGAATGCATTAATATTCCTCGTTTTTATCCCAGACTGTCACCTTCCTGGAAGATGCTGCTATAAACAATTGAAACATCAATGTGTCATTTAGTGAAGGTGAACGCCTCAAGGAAAGAAAAGTTACGTCCACATTTCTTTTCATGAGCTTCTCCTTGGGCCACCTTGAAATGCAAACAACTTCATTCCTGAGGACAAATGTTGAGCACATTTTAACAAATACATCATTAAATTTGTCACAACAATCCGCAGCAACTTTGTCTTTGTTAGAAACAAGAAGTGTTGTCATTTTGCGATTTCTTTCCCCAATGAGCAGAGGCAGCTGTGGAGCTTCTCTCCCCCGACACGATCACTCCCACTCACAGCCCGTCGGTCACACATCTAGCAAGCTAGATAATGACTTAAATAGTGCTGCTAATATACATTCATTAAAAAAAAACTATAATGTACACTACCGTTCAAAAGTTTGGGGTCACAAAATTGTTTGGGTGACCCCAAACCTTTGAACGGTAGTGTAAATATTATTATAATAACATATTATGAATTAAATATTATAAATTACATCTTATATTTGTATAAGATTATAAAAAATCTATGAATATAAGTATACATATATATTATAAGATTTTTTACACAGAAGATTATATATATAATCTATAAATAATTATCTAAATAAATATATACACTACCGTTCAAAAGTTTGGGGTCACCCAAACAATTTTGTGACCCCAAACTTTTGAATGGTAGTGTATGTAGTAGTAGTAGTAAATAAACTAAAGATATTTAGCTCCAGGAGTCTTTGCAACTTATATTTTGAGAATGAACAACTGACAGCTGTACTGCATGGATGATGAAAACTTATTTTTATTTTTACTGCATGTGATATTTTTGTTTTTCATGTTAATATGCGGTTCTTGATGGAACAAGTTGAGACACCCGTGCTGTAGTGCACGATGTGTGGTAAGGTAAGCGTCTATAAGCTTCAGCCTGCTCCTTCTGGGCTCTTTTACCATGTACGGAATTTCTATATGTCAAAAGTCAAAGTCAAAGTCTGCTTTATTGTCAATTTCTTCACATGCCAAGACACACAAAGAAATCGAAATAACGTTCCCACTATCCCACGGTGACAAGACATAGTACACAATACACATACAAGTAAACAACACAAAAAAATAAAAAGAAGAAGGCACAAACAATGAATAAATAAGAGTGGTGAATAAATAATAAATAAACAAAAAACACAATAAATAAGAGGAGCAAAAATATGTTGTCACGCATTTGTGTGATCAGCACCAAGTCAGCTATTTTTCTTCAACGCGCTCCTCTCACTGTTCTTTCAGCACCATGGTCAGCACCCCTCTGTGACGCACATTTCTCTCAGCCACACCTTACCCGCTCCAGGCTTAACTCACTTATAAAAACCCTGCACTCTGTTCTTTTCCCAGTTTGCCTGATTCGCTGTGAAGCGATACGCCTGCTTGTTTCCTGCTTGTTTGCCTGCTCTGCTTCCTTTTCTGCGTTATCTGGGGGAGTGTGTAAATAAGTGTAGGGAGCACATAATTGCAAGAAAGGTCACAAAGTCCTTGAAATGGGTGGGCGTCAAGGAGTCTGTTTTCTTGTCATTTCAAAGTGTAGTGTATGTGTGCGAGAGCGCTTCCTCATAGTACTCCCCTGCACGTGGGAGCCTGACAGCAGGATAAGAACAGTAACTAGGCAGCCAAGACATTAAAAGGTCATTGGTCACAAATGACACACACACTGTACAATTCCTAAAATAAACAAACAAACGAACAAGCAAACAAACAAAAAACAAATAAATAATTTTCTTAAGTAAGCTTCTGGGCTATAGAGCTGAAACCAACAGCTTGCCCGATAATTGTCACACTGCTGTTCACAGCATAATGGCATTTACATAGCATGTGTGTATTAGCACTCTCAGCACACTCTGTGCATGCACACATTTGCAGCACTTTTTTTATGTTCAAAAGTGCGTGTGGAATCTCAAGTCTTAGTCACGACACAAAAACTGATTACCTTTTCTCCATTTGCACTGCCGAGAACATAGCACCCCATGATGTGGATGAGGTTGGGCTCAGGGTTCAGCTTACTCATCAGCTTGCCCAGCTGCCGCCAGAACCTACATGCAGAAGAGAGGATACAAAATCAACGACAATGGGGTCAAGAGCAGCGGGGCAATTCAGAAAAGAGAGCTTGAAAGAAGGCTGAGGAAAATTGAATCATTTTTTTATCGTGAATGCCTCAAATGTTTTTATGATTGATGCAATTGCATGATGAGTGATGCAATAAAGATTATTGTATTAATGTTGCGTTGATGCAAAACACATTTAACTGTTTATTTTCCTATTCTTTCAGATTTTTAACATATTTCTTTAAGCAAAATACTCAGGTCAAGTGTATTTAAAATATATAGAACATTTATTTTTGGATGTAATATGATGTGTAGTATACATTTATATATAATATATCTAAATGCTCAAATGCTTACTGGATCATATCCTCCTCTTTTTCTACTTTGGCGAAGGTTGCCACTTTATTCTTCAGTAGATACAGATGACCGGGTCCTCCCTGGGGAAGGATTCATTTTAAGTCATGACACAGGGCAATCATCATCTTTGTTGCGACACAAAAAGTGGTATGGAATATACATGTTCTTTGTTTTGCTACCATGCAAAATGTCTGACAGTGGCAAACAAACACAAAACAGAGGACTGCATATCTTCAGATGGAGCTTTTTATAACTCGTTATGCTAATAAATACCAGGAGCCAAAAAGTTATTTTTAACATTAACAGTAAGTGTCAAAATGACACCATCAGTACTTTTAAGATTATCACGCAAATATACAGTGATACCTTTTTGACAGTGCAAAGATAACTGAAACCTGAAAAAAAACAGTATATTTATACCTAAATAACATGTATAGTGGAACAAATCATCTGTCATGGCTGCCCGGTACAATACGATGACTAAGTAAACAACACTGTATGTCACGTATGACCCAATAATGTCACAACATTCCTAAAATCTTGCCCATCTTGTCACTCACTTGGCAGAAAATGAGCATGTTCCAAATTTTGCAGCCTTTTCTGTAGGCAGTCAGCTTCTTCTTGATCTCCTCTGAGTGTCATAGTGTGAATCAGAGAGAGAAAGCAAAAGAGAGAGGTGTTACTTTTCATCACTCAAATGATGAAACACATATGTTGTTTGTCCCTTGACAATATCATGTCAACTAATGAATCATTTCAGTGTCTCAAAAAGTGGAAATATGGCACCTTGTCCTTCCCATCTTTATACAGCATCGTGCCTGGTGCTAAAACTGCAAAAGACGTCATACTCACCAAGGATGTCGTCAAATGTAGCGTGCTCGTGGTCCTGAAAATTGGAGAGGAGCAGGCATTGTTTCACCATATTGAGCAGAGAAGTACAATGAAAGATGTCGTTTTAATAAAACGCCACCACCGATAACAACAATATTTAATTTAATGAGTGTGTGGCCTGTTACGAATTAATTAGCAATAAAGCATTTTGAATAAATCAACGTTCGGCCTATATCCCAATCCCCAAGAAGATGGACTTTATTGATCTATCCTTTATCCATCATTGTATTGTATCTTTTGTAAATGAATGAATAATGACAAGCTCATGCTCTATTTGCCCCCGCTCAGCATTATAAATAATACATGTATGTATTCATGGAAATAAAAGATCATTTAAATCACACAAGTCCCAACAGCTTTGTTAGAATGCTATGAACTGCTATGCTATAATGCCATGAGTTTCCAAGGCACATTTCACATTGGAAAAAAATATCACGGTGCACCACTTAGCAAAACAATTCGCAAAAAGTGATTTTACTAGTTAATTGTGCACCTTCTGGCATCGAGTAGAAAATCATTTGACTGACATAGATACAGGAACAAAATACATTT
Source organism: Syngnathus acus (assembly GCF_901709675.1). Classification (NCBI taxonomy): domain Eukaryota; kingdom Metazoa; phylum Chordata; class Actinopteri; order Syngnathiformes; family Syngnathidae; genus Syngnathus; species Syngnathus acus. The sequence goes on along the minus strand of NC_051094.1, from coordinate 15,489,348 downwards.
TTATTAAAATTTTTGTCAAAATAATTGACAAAAATGGCTAATTTCCTGTGGCATCATGCATTAAGCTGTGTCTAATATTTTGACTTTTTTTATCAGTTTGCCCGTCAGTACTCGTTACTACAAATACCCTTAGAAAGAAATGAGCATCATTGCCAGCTTCAGTAAAGTCTAGCTTGGACTAACAAATGAAGTATGGCGCTATGATAAAGTTGGATGATTTTTTTTTTGTTTTCACAAGGCTCAAAATACTTACCGTATTTTCCGGACTATAAGGCGCACCGGACTATAAGGCGCACCTTCAATGAATGGCCCATTTTAAAACTTTGTCCTTATATAAGGCGCACCGGACTATAAGGCGCACCATTAATGCATCATGTCAGATTTTTAATCCAAATCAAATCATTCTCCATTTTATCTTTTTTATTTCAACTTCAGATGCAACGAATTACTTTATAATCACAAAATAATGATCCATAGTCTTTTTGATTCATGATTCATAGTCTTCAGCGGGCCACTTATGATTGATTTCATGACACTATGCTTCGGGCCAGTTTAAATTTAGGAATTTGGTCCATATGTAAGGCGCACCAGCCTATAAGGCGCACTGTTGGCTTTTGAGAAAATTTTAGGTTTTTAGGTGCGCCTTATAGTCCAGAAAATATGGTAGAACCATTGAAGTCTGAAATATAAACTTGAAGCACACTGACTTAAAGGCGGGTCTGTCACACTTTTACTAAGTTGTACTCACATAAAGAATTGGAATGATGGAAGGGTCATCCCTACGAATAATGTTTGGAACATACTCAGCCTTTGGAACCTTGGAGGATATCAGCTGTGGGAGGCAAATAAACATGCAGAGAGCGACATATAAGAATGTAATGTTATATTACTATATACAAATCATATTCATACAATCACAATTATGAATTATGATCCTCACAATGATTTTAGGTGGGACAAAGTCATCTCCTTCACAGGCAACTCTCTCCATCTCTCTTTCATCCCCCCAGTCAACATCCTCATCCAACCCTTCATTGAGGGTCCCCGATGAGGTCTGGAGATCACCACCTGGCTCAGACACACAGGAACAAAAGGGTGAGATGAAAGGAGAACACAAACGGGATTAAAGAGTATGTGCGCCATTTAAAAGTGCTGCACCTGTCATTTTATTTAAGAATAATGGGGGCGGGAGCTCACAAAAAAACCTCCCTAATGACGCAAGACTGTTGCAAGCATCTACAATACAAATGAACCAGATGGAATAAACATTGAAATACAAGATCAAACGAGCAGTGAATGCAATTATGAAAATAATAGCATAGTTTCTCAGCGGGTGATTGTCAGGGTTTATTATTAGACATGATATTTAAAACTATACTGACAAGATCTTACGAGTGAGCTGCATGAATTTTCAGCCTTCGTTTTTCTACCATCTCCATGCATATGCATTTTAAGTAAGTGCCCCAATCTTGTTTGTGTAAGCACATTTTCATCGTCCTTGTGAAATATTTGAATAGATTCTTCGTGTCTTTGCAAGCATTATAGAAAAAGTGTTGTCTTTGTGTGTCCACGGGCAAGAGTGATGGAGAGGCTTGCTGACTCACTGTCTCTGGAGTCATGCAGTGAGTCAGGCTTGACAGGGGTGGGATCACTCCATGAGCGGCTGAAGCTCTTGGCTCTGCGATCGGCAAAGGCTGAGGATTACAAGAGAAAGTCCGTTACTTACAACTCACGTGTACTTTTACACTCAGCACAGTGAGCCCTAAAGAAATCAGATGTCCTATCCAGCAAAATCTTTTGCAGTGATTCAAGGAGGAACAAAATTGTTCCTGATGGGTATTTGTCTTGAGTGTTTTCAGCTAATGTTGTTATATCTAATTTTCTGCTATAAGCCTGTGACAATAGTAGGATAATACAAAACACATTATTGGTTAAAAAGTGAATATTTGGTCGTGACTTTAGTCTTTGGTAAGTTAATTATGTGCTGGAGTGCTGCCAAGATACTGTGAGACCACTGCGAGGTTATCACAGCATGGAAGTTATAGATGCAATAGCACATGCTGTATCTATGACAAGTACTGACACGTATTGTACTTGGTCTCTCACAGATCAAGTTTCATTATAGTATTTCATTTTACCATACCATCTCTATCTCAGATGGGAAATTCGTTGCACAAAATATTATAATGTTGCAAGAGACAAAGGGACATAAAGCACCTATGTAAAAAAATTTGGAATCTGGGAAGAGAAAATTCATCAGCATTCGAAATATACACAAAGTTGTTCAAATGGAGAATTGACAGTGATGCAGACGTGCCAACAACTACAGAGTTGTGCTGTCTTGGGCCTCAATCGATGTTAAAAAATGTTTCTAACCAAACTAAGATGACTGAAATACCAGGCTGACATTTTCCATATTCAGTGGAGGCAAAATAAAAGGGGGTGTCAACGATTGGCGGAAATTAGCTATTCGCAGTTGGGCTGAATCCCTTTACTCCAAAAATATAAAACTGTACATAATCTAAATTACATATAATATTTGACACATATCCACTTACTCTGGACCTTCATCCTTCGGCTTCCCACCATCCTAAGATGTTTGCGGAAGTTTCTATCATGTTTCGGAACAGAAAAACATAACAGATGTCAGTATATCAGTGAAAAAAGTCCAGTAAAATCTTTTGAACACGCAGATGAACACACCATGCAACTGTTGTTGGGTCTACAAAAGTGAGTGCCAATCGTGTACATAGTAGCATGGATCAACCCACAATGTAAATGAAGACCACACACAACTACACCACAAGTACTGAAACATCTAGCCAATACACTTACACAAACTAAAAAACACAGATTTGTCCAAAATAAATCTCAGTGTGGTAATGAATTAAGATTCAGGAGAGGACTAGTCAAGATCAAACTCTATTAAATGAATGCAGTAAGTCTCAAGATGTATGCTCATATGGTCCAAGTAGAGTCAAATGTTGGGATTATAATCAACAATAAGGTCCAATCAAAAAATTCTCCCTGTATGTGTGCGTATGTGTGTGCGTGTATGTGTGCTTGTGTGTGGAAATTTGGTGTTTTTCTATTTGTGCTTTACTGGGTGTGCACCTGCACACTGGAGTACAGTAATCCCTCGTTTATCGCGGATAATTGATTCCAAAAACCACCCGCGATAAGTGAAATCCGTGAAGTACGGTCAACAACAAGAAGTACTGGGCAGGCTAACGAGTTAGCGGAAAGATGCTAATTCGCGATCGTGCTAACGCGAAAACGGACTTCTAAAGGAATGTAAACGAACATTTGGAGCAATACTACATTGTCCTAAAGGTTAGATACATGTTTCCTCAATTTAGAAGTTTTATTTTGACTTTTAAATTGTTTTTTAATTTGGAAAAAAAATCCGCGATGTAGTGAAGCCGCGATAAACGAAACGCGAAGTAGCGAGGGATCACTGTATCTGATTGCAACCATGCTGTGTTTTTATTTTTTCCCCTCCATCAAAGGCAATACTTGAACCAGATAAAAACTACTTGAGGAGAAAGAAATGGACCAGAGACTCTGCCTTAAGAGGTTTATAAATGGAACAATGTAGAGCCTGAAAATGCTTTTTTATTCATCATGACTTGGCTGAAAGTGGTTGTTAAGTGTTGTGCAAGTTAAACAATGACACGTGTATGTTCAATCATGGCATTTCGCTGTATGTTTGAGTTACTATTTGGGAAATGAATGGGAGATTTTGCAACTGCTGAAATCATTTTCAGTAAATTTGCATCTGTAGGTTTTCAGAAGATGTAGTTCATTACACAAATGCCAGAAACATTAAATAAATCCCAATATTGTCCTTTTCAGAGTGAGATGACATCTGACAATAACCACATATCAGTCAGAGTAATAACAATTTCAAAGCTCTAAAAGATGGAGAAAATTAAAACGAGCCATGGTACACATGCTGTATATTGACATCCTTGCTACTCGTGAGACGTGATGACATGCATTCCAGTGAGGGTTGCAGTCTTGCACGGACAAAGACTGATGGATAGTCGAACATAAGCTAATTATGAATAAAATGTTCGAAATGCAATTGCATGACCATAAAAAAACAATTCACCCAGACCTTTTGAAGCTAAACTCATCCTGATGTTGCCACCCAAATGAAATTTTAATATATTTTTTCCATTCTTAGACAGACGTGCTGCTATATAGTCAAAGGCACTTCATGCCAGTGCTGATTGCGGGAGGCGTGAATGTGAAGCCTAAAATAGAGGCATGAGTCAGAGGAGAGGAAGATCTATCAGTCAGCAAACACTTTTTACTGAGTGACAAGAGCTTTTAAAATCACTTCACTCCCACACAATGAGTCTGCAGTCAAATTCATGCCAATGTGTCTACTGTGACCTTTGCAAAAAAAAACTAGTCTTTTATATTCACGCATATATAATTTGTAAAGCTGAATGAGATGCACCTCGCTGATAAAAACACAGTAATTTGAAGTCTGACTAGGCACTCGTACGCACACGTACGCACACACACACACACACACACACACACACACACACACACACACACACACACACACACACACACACAAACACACACACAAGCGCACTCTTTTTCTCTCGACAGGTTGAATAAGTTGAAACAGAACTCCCTGACAAACATGCGATATAATCTCAAACAAACTTTTTTTTGTTCATACACAGACAGGCATTGCCCCAACAGGATGCATTAAGTGAAAATACAGAGTTACTTTAGCCACAGTTGTCAAGGTCAAACCTTAAATGGGAAAGCTGGCCATAGCTGCATCAGCTATGGACAGTGAGGTAATAATCATCCATCCATTCATCCATCCATCCATTTTCTATGCCGCTTTTCCCCACGCGGGTCGCGGGCATGTTGGAGCCTATCCCAGCAGTCATCGGGCAGTAGGCGGGGGGGACACCCTGAACTGGTTGCCAGCCAATCGCAAGGCACACAACCATCCGCACTCGCAGTCACACCTACGAGCAATTTGGAGTGCTTAATATGCCTACCAAGCATGTTTTTGGGATGTGGGAGGAAACCGGAGTGCCCGGGCAAAACCCACGCGGGCACAGGGTGGGTAATAATCATGTCTTGATTATTTGACTTCAAATGTCCATTTTGTAGTATACAAAGACAAAAACTACAACATGAATGACATAGTGGTAGTTGTCTACCCTGAAGGTAGAGCAGGAATAAATAAAAGCAGCCCATTTATAATTTTCAAATACAATTATGTCATACATAGAGCGATTCTGCTTTATCAGATTTCCATTAATGTGCTATTGTGCAATGCAACCCTACCTTAAAATACTCTTTTCATGCTTTCACACTGAAAATACATCTATTCCATCCTTATGATGATGATAATGATGATGATAATTATTATTATTATTATTATTATTATTATTATTATGTAGGGGTGTAAATCGCGGGTTTTGTCACGATACGATATCATATCGATACAAAGAACCTCGATACGATATTTGCCGATATCTTAAAGCCTGCTGTGATTCATTCACGATACATCACGATATAGTGCTCTACGATCGATATAGAACAATATCCTGATTTATAACAATTCATACGCAAAATCAACAAGGTACTGCAAACTCTTTATTTAGGAAATTACAAGAGTATTGTAGTATACAAAGTGCTTATTTTAACACTGAACTTTATCAAATTCCTATAATTTCCTCGTCTTCTTGGACACTAGCCATAGCACCAGCCCAGGAGCCGCGTAGTTGTCGGCTCCCCTTTCACGTGCCTGCTCTGCTCACAACACAACACGCCGCGCACTGCTCCCGGAAAGAGGAAGCAAGCAACAATGAACTGGATTTCAAAATAAAGTCGCGTCTAATGTCTGAGGTCAAAAACGGGCGATATAGATCGATGTTTACGTTTAGCATCGATGCCAACAAATCGTAGAGCATTATATCGATTAATCGATGTGTATCGATGAATCGTTACACCCCTATTATTATGTTTTGCAGACATTGAATCATACATATGCAAAGATTCACCGGGACTACCTTGTGTGTGAATTCCAGTCTAACTCTTGAGCTCCAAAGACAAACAACTGTTGTGATGCCACAAACTACACATATTTTGTTGCTACTCCTTGATACACATTTGATGAAAATTCCAGCAACACAATTAATCCTTAGTGATTATAGTCAGTATAATACCAGCGACAAATGTGAACTAGTTCCTGCAATTAGTTCTCCATGGCAAAGTAAATACCTTCTTAGTTTTGATATCGATGTAAATATGGTGGCTGAATCTGAAAGGTTCAACTCAGTGTTTGAGCATGATTCATGTCAGTAATTTTTGCCTCACAACTTTTGTTGGGTCCTTAATTGTTAAGTATTAATGCTCAAATATATATACATTGCTTCTGATATCTGATCCAGTATGTTTGAGGGAGCTGTGAAAAGAAAGTCACACTACATTATGCATTTCCATTCTTTAGGTCAGGTCTTCCAAGACTGCTGCAGCTCATCACATATCAATTTTAAGAACTTCCAGGCTTTTTTTCTTTTAATAGTATTTTGAAATGAATCTTGGTGAGCAATAGATGGGTAGCTACTCAACTAGAGGGCAAATGTGTAGAGTACATTGAGTGAAAATTGCAGCACTGAATCAGTTATGTTATGTGTTAAAAAAAAGGAAAATGTGCTCCTGTTATATTTATGTTTTCATCTACTGTTTAAACTAATGTGGGGAAAACTTAATAAAACAAGCATAGATTATAAACACAAGCTTTGAACCCTGTGGTTTATAGTTTAGTGTGGTTTATCTATGGATTTTTCATAATTGCGTTTTATACATGAACAAAACGGGATTTTCCCTTAATTTTAGCTGGTGCGACTTATATTTAGGTGCATCTTACATTTTGGAAATTATGATAAATATTTTTTCTCTTTAAACCTGATGTGACAGGTGGTATACATTAAAGCAGCATGGAAAATCAACGTGTTCCTTCAAGGATAGAGGAAATTAATATTTCATAGGCAATCTGATGATTTTGTTGCTGTGCGACAGGGTTGCTATTAACGGACGGTTTAGCTTTAGACAGGACAGGACAGGAAAGCCAGGACATGGTACCTCTCGATCACGGTGGCTGCATCCTGCTCTCTTTTCCGTCTCTTTTTCTCAGCAATGCCCCGGAAAGCCCTGCCAGAATGTCAAAGTGTTAAGCTGGTGCGAGGGGGAGAAGGGTTTGGTAGGGCAAATTTGGTTTTGATGTGATCTGACCCATATTAGTGACCTGACCCATATCAGTGAGTTTAAGGGGTTAAATTATGAGCAAAGATTGAAGAACGCTTTTAAGAGCAAAATGAGTGGTTTTAGGTTCAGTCAAGGTAAATGAAGTATTTAGAGTTATTCATGGATTGGCACAGGTTACTGCAGGATACAGCATGAAAACACACGTGTGCACACAAACACGCACACGCACACACAATGTAATTAAGAATTTTCAAATGTGCCTTATCAAAAGTTTAATACCAAGGGGACTGCTTATGAGTATTTGACAGTAGACCATAAGTGTCAAACTCAAGGCCCGGGGGCCAAATACGGCCCGCCACATCATTTTATGTGGCCCGCAAAGACAAATTTTGCATCGACTTTGTGTCATTACAAAATGTACAAATTGTCTTCACTTTTTAAAAAGAGATATTGCTAGGAATTTTTATTACCATGCATCTTTATAAACTATTTGAACAGTTTTTACCAGTCTTTCAAAACTAGTTATTCATCAGTTTGTTGTGTAGCTTTTACTGTATATAATATTAGGCGTTGACAGTCATAATGGCCCTCCAAGGGAAACTATGACTACAATGCAGCCCGCGACACAAATGAGTTTGACATCCCTGCAGTAGACTGATGGAGTCTGAGTTAATTTAAGACTTGATTAACCCTAACCATTTCAATGACTGTTGAACTTAGTCAATGAGCCCTGGCATTCTATTCTAAAGGGGAAAACAATGGCTCTGACATAATGTGCGTCAAATATCAAGTCATATCCTGCAGTTAGGTTTTGAATGTTCATAGCCACCAACCTAGGACAAGAAATGAATGTCTGTACAGTGAACATTATCACTGCCCAGCCTGATTAGAAAATTGGCACCATATTATTACTGGAATAGTTTCAAGATTAATCACGTTGGGTTTTTCATCTTCTATTTGCGTATGAAACATCCCCCAATCCTATTTTACAATGTTGTATCCATCACATGCAGTAATGATTTACTGAAGGTGACAATGTTTTCTTTCAAATAAGCAAAAAGATGCGCTGACCATTACATTTCATGCGTCATACTGTAGGACTGAGTATATACTAAACTAGGTCGTCTATTAGCATCACTGGGGTATTTCTTGATTTGTATTGTAAAGAGAGAATAAAAAAAAAATTGGTTTAGTTTGTTGCTTTATGTGCCATTCATGCACCTTCGACCAAGTTGGTAATACTCAGTCCAGTAAATGTGGTTATTGAGGGCACAATAAATTGAATAACGGGGTGAATGTGGAAAACATGCAGAAAAAGGTTCAAGGTGTTGCTTGACTTGACGAGAAACAAAAAAGAAGCCAAATATGAAGAGTGTGGGTGGGTGAAGAAATTACTCACGATATTCTACAGTCGTGATTTGGAATGCCGCCACAGAGAAAGAAGACAAGATAGAAGATAAGTTAGCAGCATGGCCAGCCAAATCATAAATAGGCATCGGTTGAATTGCATCACATAACAGCTCATAGGGGAGGTCACGTATGGTGGAGAACAGGAGTGGTTTTTGCAGTGCATACCTGAGCTGTCATATAGGATACCAAAGGTTCAAATTACCCAAATTATGTGGGTAATCATTATGTCAATAACAGGATACAAAAAAAATCAATCCTTTAAAACTGCAGAATTTATTGGGGAATTTTATTGTGGGCAGCCTCAGGCAATAATCATTTTGTTTAAACAGCATCTAGATAGGGCAAACCCGTGAATGGATCATCTTGACGAAGAAAAAGTGCTCACTAACACAAATTGTTACATAATCGATTATATTTTTGAAATATACTATGACGATGGAACAGTACAGAACGTGGATTTAATTATGATCTGGAAACTGGTTTTATTTACCGCCAGACCTGACCAGAACTTGATAGAGAATTGCACACCTTTAAGGAGAAGAAATGTAGAAATGTTGTACTTACGCTTGCATGGTGGTAGTTGCTGTCTGAAAGCTCAACATGTTTTCTTTTGGGAACCAGCTATTGGAATTATCTTCTGTAATCACAAAAAATAGGAAGCTCAACATGTTTTCTTTTGGGAACCGGCTATAGGAATTATCTTCTGTCATCACAAAAAAATAGAATGTAGAACAGTCAAAATAAGTTTCACTGAAGTGCATAAGGCTCTTAAACGAATTAAGCATTTTTTTCTGTATTGGTTACGATATATAATACAGTAATCCCTCGTTTATCGCCGATAATTGGTTCCAAGACCACCCGCGACAGGTGAAAATCCATGTCACCCTCTCATTTTTAACATACATAAATTTTTGGTGTATCAATAAATGTATATGAAACCATATAAGTGCACATGTTATCATTAGAACATTAACAAATAGTTTCAAGCATGTAAATACTATATTAATAGTAGAAATGACATACACAAAATAATGTATAAATAATATAAATATAAATATGATACGTGTGTGTGTGGGGGGTGCGTGTGTGTGTGTGTGTGTGTAACATATGTAGCTGTAGCTAAAGTATACATACTGTAAATATGTTTTATTATTATCTTTTATTATTATAATAATATTATTATAATATAATCTTTTATTAATATATATACTTTTTTATAACAAGGTGCAAGTGTAAATACTGTAAATATGTTTTTAGAACTCTTATTATGATAAGAATGTTTTTTATAACAAGGTACAATACTGTAAATGTGTTTTTAGAACTCTTATTATTATAACAACTTTTTTTCATAACAGTACAAGTGTACCAACTGCAAGTGAGTGGGCAATCCCTGCCTTCTGCTGGCGTGCGGGCAACTTTCGTGCCAATTTAGAATTTTTTTAAATATTTTTATTTGGGAATAATTCCGCAATGTACTGAAGACGCGATAAATGAACCGCGATATAGCGAGAGATTACTGTATAACATTCCAATAATTACCTTTGCCAAGGACACATTTGAAGCAAGTTACCTATATTGTGATATGCTGTTGTGAAAATGTAATACTACCTCCATCCATCCATCCATCCATCCATCCATCCATCCATCCATCCATCCATCCATCCATCCATCCATCCATCCATCCATCCATCCATCCATCCATCCATCACCAGTCAGTCACAAAGTACTGTGTCTTTAGTATTTAAGCTGCATAATTCAGGGTTTGTTGTGTCAAAACTTGTACAACAAAATGTGAATTGAAAAAAAAATTAGTTTCTGCAAGTATTTATAAGTAATACAGTGAAAATGCGAATCTGAATATTAACTTTGCAAGTCAATTTAGAATGTGCACCCCTAAATTTTCTTCCAGTGCTCTGAAATCTTTAAGTCAGGTGCTCCAGTAAAAATTTTTAGTCTGGAACCCTGCATCTGCGCTTCTGGTCCTAAGTCAACTCGGACAGGTATCAGGTTCCCCGTGATAACAAACAGAATAAGTAGTGTTGAAAATGGCTGGATGGATGGATGACTATCATTTTTGAGCAATCATGACTGTAAAGATGCATTACCCTTGTCATCAGTAGATGTTCTATCCTCACTGTACATCCTCTCTAGTTTCTTAAGGTGCTTCCTCCCATTCCGTGGTGAGGTATCCAGGTCCAGGGAGCGCTGTCTTTGACATGGGGCACGAATACAGGTCACACAATCTGGAGTGCTGTCATCTTTTGAACCTCCTTTCCTCAAGCCCCAGTCTCGGATGTTACTCGCACTGTCAGAGCTCTGCAGTGATTGAGATGATGACAAAGGGCCTCCCTGATTCTGGTGGGCATGGCAATGGTTACTGCGGTGATGACTACTACGGTAATGGCTACCACGGGCAGATGATCGCTGGTCAGTGCAAGCCGAGTTGTGGCATTGCGTGTGGGAAAGTGGATCTTCCTTGCTGCTCTTCAGCACCTCCAATTCCAGGCTTTCCTCACTGCCTCGGCCCAGAGTCATCACTACCTCTTTTGTGATTGTGTACACCCTAGCTGGCTTCACTGTCACACAACCCTCTGAGTCTTTGGTGCTTGGTGGGTTCTCTGTGGAGAGGCTCCGCTCAGCAGAGAGTCTACGTTTAGAAGGTCCGTGAGCTTTGACTGGGTAGGACTGAGGTTGGGCTTGTATCTGGGCACTACAATTGGACTGACCAGTCTTGCTTGATTTAGCTATTGGCAAAGAGTGGCTCTGAAGTGGCAGATTGTTGTTCTGCAAGTGACTGATGTCTGGAGAGTCACAGCTATGGCCAGGGATGGTGTCAGATAACAGCTGATCTACAGACAACATGAAACAGGAAAGTCAGTGAATGTGATTGCATATAAGTTGAGACTATAAACATAAAGTTCAAATTATACTGTTAACTACAAAGAACAACTGAAGAATGGGATTTTACTGTCCTGACTACAAACTCAACATGGAAGACGATATGGAATATGTTATACAATATAACAGATTTCAACCTTCCAAATACAAGATTTAGTAATCGGTAAAATTAGGTCAATGATGTTGGATGAGAAGTCTTAAAAGTTGCACAAATGGTCACATTTTAAAGTAGAAGTGACCATCCAAAGTGGTAAAACAAAATCTGTTAATTTATGTCAGTCAGGTGAAGCAACATGGTCAAATGACCTCACCTACCTGCTCTGTTGCGGTGTTCTGAATTGGGATTGGACACGTATTCTCCAAACGCTCTGGCTGCGCTGTTAAGACACAATAAGTAGAGAACATAACATTATCTGTCAAAACCCAAGTTTACTTTTTTTTAACACCATCACACTCTAAAGAAGGGAATCCCCTTCAGCTTGAAGGTTGACCTGGGGAAACAGATGAGGGACTCCTAGCAAATTTCAACAATATCATTGTAGCCAGACAGGGTTCAAAACCCCTGATTATGCTGGAATTTACGGTGCAATGAGAAGAGTGGATTGAGGAAGCCAATGAAAGTTGACATGCAGGACTTTGTCTCTACACAATCCTTGGCCAATTGACCATTACAGGGAGAAACAAGCAGAGGGTAATTAAATCCGTGAGTGAAGCTCACAGTAAACCAGAGATAGGCTGTGCAGACCCATGGGTTAGTACTGGGACACAAGTCGGGCCCTGATCACCCACGTTCAGGTGCCAGTGTCTGATGTCGCAAGACCTGAAACACTCAATGATATACGTATCCATCCATATATATATAGTATATATATATACGCGGCCATTGCAGCCTGGTCATCCTAGAAGAGGGATCCTCCCATCTGTGGTCTCTTCTCAAGGTTTCTCATTTCCCCTAGTAGGAGTTTTGAGTTTTTCCTTGCCCTCCTGGGAGTTTAAGATCAGGGGATGTTTGAGAATATTTGTCAATTTTCGCACATGTCCTCAGCGTTGTTAGTCACCTAAATGTTGAACAGAGGCTGAGATGTACCGAAGTCAAATTCCTTGTTAGGCACGCTCAAACATGGCCAATAAAAATTCTTGAATCTTGAATACATACACTCAGGATATACCACTATGCATTCCTGTGGTTCCTGCAGCATGGATTATGCATTTGCAAAATATGCAAATGAGAGCAAATAGCCACAAATACGATAATTTGCATGTGTAAGACAGTCTAATATGTTGGTGTAGTGATGATATAAATAGTGTCCACCACCCAGGGCTGAACGATTTATTGTATTGGGACCGAAATCACATTCTCAGTGATTTCCAAAACCTCAAAGCTGTGATTCTTTTCTAAAAGGTTCGTGTACTCCACACTCACCAATCATTTGCATGGTCCCGCACCAAACTGGTTAAAAAACAAAGTGTTGCATCAACGTAACATTGTCGTTCATTCTCACACAAGTCTTATCTTTCGTGGCTGCTTGGCAATGTTACTGCTAGGCGCTAAGATAGCTTGCGCTGCAGCAATATGTAAATCTATGCGCTGCAACAGCAACGACCTGTATGATGCGAGTCCTCTCTGCCGTATCCCACTCATTTTGGCTGCTTGTATCCAGTATCTTTTGATAATATAATAATAATGATAATTAATCTTATTACCGTATTTACCGGACTATAAGGCGCACCTAAAAACCTAACATTTTCTCAAAAGTCGACAGTGCGCCTTGTAGTCCGGTGCGCCTTACATATGGACCAAATTCCTAAATTTAAACTGGCCCGAAGCATTGTGTCATGAAATCAATCATAAGTGGCCCGCTGAAGACTATGAATCATGAATCAAAAAGACTATTGATCATTATTTTATGATTATAAAGTAATTTGTTGCGTCTGAAGTTGAAATAAAAAAGATAAAATGGAGAATGATTTGATTTGGATTAAAAATCTGACATCATGCATTAATGGTGCGCCTTATATAATGACAAAGTTTTAAAATGGGCCATTCATTGAAGGTGCGCCTTATAGTCCGGTGCCCCTTATAGTCTATATAGTATATAGTATAGTTTAGTTAAAGATGCTAATTTTGCATTTTCATTTGAAAATGTCAAAATCATTATTAATGAATCAATTCCAGAATTAAAAAAACGCTGCTTAAAAGCAAAATAAAGCAATATTTTGATAGAAAAAGTGTTTTCTCTGTGCGCAAAAAGATGTAACAAAAACCGTGGCGCGCAAACCTAGCGATGGACCGTACTGTGGATTATCTGTACCGTTGCACCCCGAGTACAAACGTGACTTTTCGTCTGCGTCAGCCAACAGGATGCCAATCTGTGTCCTCAAAACATGAAGAAAAGGGTACTAACACACACACATGCTGAAAAGGTGAGAGAGATGAGCACAGTTGATAACGCGGAATACTACCACAAAGCCACTGCTATGCATGGTTCTGTTCGATTTATGATATTCCATTTTGTCCTGTGACCCCTGAACTGAAATAGATCATGAAATTTTAAAGCATAGCAACATCCCCCTTATGGGTCAATTCTCTTTATGATGGCTTTTATGGCTTTGCAATCTGCATAGTAATTAGGGTGCTTCAGTATAATGAAACATGTCTCCAAGACAAACCACTTGCCATTTTTATTTACCAAACATTTACTTTACTAAGAATTTAATAATGTTGTCAATACTGTAATTTATATATTCCCCTTTTATCTGAACTGCAGTATGTTGTTGCTCATCAAATGAAGTACTGTATATCTTGAAATCAATTTACAATTCAGAAAAATTCACTTCAAAAATAATTTTATCTTGATTGTTCAGTTGACCTACATACAGCACTGACACTTAAGGGTACATCCTGCAAATGGTAACGGCCACACACATTTGTACACTATCACGGGATTAGTTCGACTGACTACACTAATCCAATAGGTACACTACCGTTCAAAGGTTTGGGGTCACAAAATTGTTTGGGTGACCCCAAACTTTTGAACGGTAGTGTATATATTTATTTAGATAATTATTTATAGATTATATATATAATCTTCTGTGTAAAAAATCTTATAATATATATGTATACTTATATTCATAGATTTTTTATAATCTTATACAAATATAAGATATCATTTATAATATTTAATTCATAATATTTTATTATAATAATATTTACACTACCGTTCAAAAGTTTGGGGTCACCCAAACAATTTTGTGACCCCAAACTTTTGAACGGTAGTGTATATTCTTACACAGTTGTATTGAGCAGCACAAGTAAAAATAAATAGGTTACACATGCACTGTGCAGCAAGCTGTCTACAAACCCAAACATAAATCTCCTGGAGCCTCAGTCAAATGGAATAGCTATGTCGATGCTGCAGCCGATATGCCTGCTCGCTATGACACTCTAAGTAATTAAATATGAGGCTGCACGTGCAGTGGCGGAATTTCCCGTGAAGACTCTGGATGAATCGAGGGGAGAAGGAGGTAGGGCACAAGGAAGAAAATGCAATCATGCTTAATCTATCTGCATGACTTGGAGCACTTACAAAAAATCCATATGTTACACTCGGAAGAGAGTGATGTCAACATGCTCACAGCCTAGTTCGGGGAGGACAAAGCAGTGCAATGTTCAAAGTCACCATGTAGCGTACTTGACTTTATGGGTTCCTGCCGAGCCTGTCACTAATGTCACTAATATTGGTAGATAGTTTCACATGTTGAAAGTGAACTGCATCCAAAAAGTACAAAATATTTTTGTATTTATATATATTTTTAAAAACATTTTAAATTGACATATAGGATGTATAGAAAACAACTCGTATTGTTCACAGTTTGTCTAAATGCTTAGTGGTTAGATCTAAATAACACATTAGATCATAGTTTATCTCAGAATACAGTTAAATTCTATTATATAAACTATCTCAGAATACAGTTAAATTCTATCATATAAACTAAGTCATAAAAAATAGATTGGTGAACTCTGTTTGAACCACAAGCTTATTGTCATCGCTCAAACTGGTACAACTGAATCACAAAGCTGTGAGTTTCCCTTTTTAGCACTTAGTACTTGATAAGTGGCACATATAAAAAGCATAAAATACAGGACTGTAGACATACTAGTAAAATGAAAGCGTCTGACTGTGTCTGATTTAGCTATGGCTGAGTGCAGTTGCACTATCAGCAGCTCTGCCATGTGCTTTTGGATTTTTTTCCTACTTCATGTTTTCAGCCATGTGACGTGAAGGAGGGGGAGGAGAGAGCACAAGAAATACGGTGACAAGCGTCTTTAAGACCAAAAATAGAAAGTAAGCACAGAGCGGGAAGTGGGATGATGGGAAAAATAAGCAAGGAATTTGTATTAAACAAGTCGAGAGTCTATATAGAAGAAGACAATGATCCAGACAGTGCATGATATTTGTGCTTGGGAGATGCTCACATGAGATATATATGATTACTTCCCCACATGATTGTGGAGGAGAAGAACTAGTAAATATATACAGTGAATTATGTACCGTATAGATGCCTCCCAGTGGGACACATTAATGAGCAGTGTCACAGAGCTGGAGGGGCATACACTATAGGCGCCTTAATGGTTTGAGAGAAGGGAGAGGGATTTCTGCTTTGGTGAATAGTTGTGTGCCTTTGTGAGATGCTTTTGTGGTTGGGGGAGTGGTTATGCATTTCATACAATCATACTGCATATCAGGGTTAAGCAACTTAAATGCTGGAATGAGCAACTACTCGAGACTCAGAAGCACGCACTTCCCAAACAGATGTATGACAAAAAATGCTATTTTAATTTAGTATATTTTCCGGACTATAAGTCGCAGTTTTGTTTCATAGTTTGGCCGGCGGTGCGACTTATATTTAGCGACTTATGTGTTAAATTATTAACACATTATTATTTCATTTCACATGTTATTTTCACAATAAACCGCAAGAGGGCGCTCGGGGCTTGTAATTATATAATTTCAACATTGGCGGTAACATATAGAAACAACTGAGAAGGGCTTAACAAAAATGGCGACATAGAAGAGGAAGCGCCGCAATTTCTACCTCCGGAGTTAGCGGAGTTGTTTGAAAGTGACACAGAAGATGAACATTTCATTGGATTTAGTGATTTGGAGTGACACGGATGGTTTGGAAAACTTGTTAGCATGTTATTTATGTTATAGTTATCCGAATATGTAACTCTTATTATGTTATGTTAAGATACCAGGCATGTTTTCAGTTCGTTGTTTATGTGTCATGTAATGGGAGCATACCGTACAATTATTCCGCCTGTTGTTGCCTCGATTCTATTTTTATTTTAAATTGCCTTTAAGGATGACATGTTTGCTCTTGGTGTTGGATTTTATCAAATAAATTTCCCCCAAAAATGCGACTTATACTCCAATGCAACTTATATATGTCTTTTCCTTCTTTATTATGCTTTTTATGGCTGGTGCGACTTGTACTCCGGAGCGATTTATAATCCAGAAAATACAGTAGTCTAGACTTTGTGTGAAAGTCATAGTCTTTTTAGTCTAGTCAATTTTAGTCTATTAAAACCCTGCACATCTTATTTTAGTCAGAAATGTGTTTACTTTTATGACTTTTAGTTGATGCAAGCCGATGATATTTTAGTCTGGATTTACACAGTTTCCAACCAATTCAAATTCATTTCAAGAGCAATTTGTCTTAAATTCTAAATTTTCAACCTTTTGTTACACGCAGACACACACACACACACACACACACACACACACACACACACACACACACACACACACACACGCGCGCGCACACACACAAATGTCAAGTCAATGCCCAAGCATTTCAAACTTGGCCCATCGAGTGACCTGTTGTAGACTGCAGTGGCACGTCACTTCCTTCCTGCGCTCTTAGTCATAAGCAAATGTGTCACTCAGCATCTCCTCAATTCATCCATCCATGCATTTTCTGAACCACTTGTCCTCACGAGGGTCAAGGGTGTGGTGGAGCCTATCCCAACTGACTTCGGACAGTAGGTGGGGGACACCCTGAACTGGTTGCCAGTCAAATGCAGGGCACATATAGACAAACAACCATTCACTCTCATAATCACATCTCAAGAGCAATTCCTAATGTAGAAAATATGATTTTCTTCTTTGCACGAAATGTATAAATAAAAATGTTGATTTTCTAAATAAGGAAAACCAATTGATTGTTCATTATTAAGTGACGTTTTATTTTCTCTTGTATATTTATAATTGCTTTTTAACTAAGAAAAATTACGTTGTATCCGATTATTTGATTAATCGATGGAATATTCGGTACAATACTCGATTACTAAAATATTCAATAGCTGCAGCCCTAATTCAGAGTACCCAACTCACTAACCATGCATGTTTTTGTAATGTGGGAGGAAACCGGAGTACCCGGAAGAAACCCTTGCAGGCACAGGGAGAACATTCAAAATCCACACAGAAAGGCCGGAGCTGGAATCAAACCCACAACCTCTGCAACCTGAGGCAGACGTGCTAACCAGTGCACCACTGATCCAATTTTCTCACATTTATTTTTATACCACTTACCTCAAGTCTTTGGAAATGGACTGGCCTCGGATACATACATTGATGCTATTGAACAACGTGATCCTCACCATGGTTTAATATGTTAACCATCGTGCAAACATGAGCCAACAAGTCTTCAATCAACACACCAGTTTCAGTGTTAATTCAAAAGTCCCTGTATTTTCAAGTGACCTACATACCGTAATTTTCGGACTATAAGTCGCGGTTTTTTTTCATAGTTTGGGTGGGGGGGCGACTTATACTCAGGAGCGATTTATATACATATATATGGTTTTTTTTCACTTTTTTGGGCATTTTATGGCTGGTGCGACTTATACTCCGGTGCGACTTATAGTCCGAAAATTACGGTATATTGCTGTATTAGTAGTACACAAATACCTCTGTCAATACTTTTGCTTAGTTAGTGGTCCATATGTAAGTTTCTTGTTAAGATAGACATCCTTGATCAGCATATTTAATTGATGTGATATGAAGCTCACATTAACAGGTTCCATAAAGTCTGTTTAATTTGTTGTCAACTGATATCCGTTCTTATCACAAATTTTCTGTTCTTTACGCTGACATGACCCATGTTGGCAAAAAGCAAAATTGCATCACTTGAACCTTATGGCTCTTGTTCCGCTACAAACCAGCAACAACAAAGGCACTACATTGGGTAATGGCAGTACACCCTTCTCCTAAAAGGCTGTAAGTGGTTCCATCAAAAGACGCAGAAGCAAAACAAGTCATCCAATTTATAAAATACAGAAATTAGGTTAGACAGCCACTCATGCAGGTGGCCAAGTGTTTCAAATGGGGATGGCTAAACCACACAGTCAAACCTAACCAATTACATACTGTATTTAACAGATCATGCACATTTAACTTTTTTTTTTTACATTTCAAAACTAATATCAGTAGTCTCCAAAATACATGAAATCCAAATGATCTTAATACAGCTATCAATACAATGACTTTCAAATGATTGTTGAATAGGCCAGATCAAGTATGAGAAGGAATACAGATTTCTTTTCCATTAAGTATACAGAAGACATTCGTACAATAAAGAGCACACTTTTTTTTTCTGTTGGTGAACTGTTTTTTTGGGTGGGGGGCAATAATTGACAAAATGTCTTGTCAAATGCACTCATTAAAATAAAACTCTTGTTTCAAGAAGTTCTTTATAAGCCTAGAACATTGCTTTCATGACTGCCAAGGCAAAACTCTATTAATACCATATAGATTAACCTTTAACTCCATTCTTGACATAATCCTTACAGTGCACAAGGCGAGTATCAAGACATCGTCCAATAAGCATTACAATGAAACTTTATGCAAAGGATACAATGTCATGCAAATCAGTCCGTTTTCCAATACATTGTCATTAGTTTAATCCTTCCATGCCCATTATGTCACAACTAATATTCGACCCTTCCTGGAAGTACGTATATAAAGTCCTTGATTTACTATGGAGATATATTCCAACAGTGGCAACATAAGTAAATTAAAAAGTGCCATTGTCTATAGTGCCAAAATTACGTACTAATCTATACTAATGGCTAATCTAGGTGTAAAATCACAAACTGGAAATATTTATGTAAATGTGATAAATGTGTATGTCCATATTCAAAACTATTACATGTGCATGAGTTAAGTTTTGGGAAATGCCCATATGCATATATGTATGTATCAAAAACAATTTGTTCTTCTTTCTTTTCAATGGGTCATGAAATTTTAAAACAAGGGGAGCATATTGAGATTATTTGGTGCCTTACTTAAAGGGTACTACGTATGTCCTATGTAAATATGGAAAGGACATATGTAGGATTCTTAACCACTTTACCACATATGTTTGACTTTGCCAATCTCCTACTGTGGGACTGTATGTGGTCCAGTAATGTGGGACAAACTCCCTCCCTCCCTCTGTCCCTCCTCCCTCTGTCCCTCTATCCGTCCGTCCGTCCATCCATCCATCCATCCATCCATCCATCCATCCATCCATCTTCTGTACTGCTTATCCTCACTGTGCTGCAGTTTGTCCCAGCTGACCATGAGAGAGAGTGGTCGGAGAGAACGAATGCAAGCCCAGGAAGAATATGCAAACTCCACATGGGAAAGCTGAAGCATAGGATCATACACCGTGTTGCCTGAAAAAACTACCTAATAAGAGGAAAGTAAATTGAAATACTCAGATAACTTGGGTGAACAAAAACAAGTTTTTAAAACTTTGAACTCAGATATTCTTTTAAATGTAGTTTGCAGAATTTGGAGAGTATATAAATAAAATGTGTACTGCTGGGGGGGGTGAGAGGACCTTCTCAACGCTGTTTTAAAAAAAAAGACAGAACAAAAAAGTTTGAGATCACCATTGAGTGAACGCAATTTATATAAAATGCTAAAATAGTATTATGCAATTCAAATTCACAAGGTTGTGTGATTGGGTGGATGTGGCTCAATTGTGACTCCGCTGTCCTGAACTAGAAATTGCCTTCAGGTCGGCATTGTAAAAAAGAAGCTGTTCTCACATGCCTTACATGGTTAAGCAAAGAATATAAAAAAAATCTAGCTTTTCTACTGCCATTCACAGCAAATTTATATTTCACAGCACAGCAAAATTATACAGTATTAAATTGCTACATACAGGAAAAACACAGAGTAGACAGCCGAACAGTGAATATTGTCTTTTCCTTTGAGTACATTTGTTTGCCTGATTGGCCAAGTTGGTGAACGGACTAAAAATTAACTGAATTCAAAGGAATACAAGCATCAAACATGACAGATCAGATGTTTGTTTGTTTATTTATGTATTTATTTAAGGCTGTTAACGGGTTCACAAATCAAACAACATTAGAGACAGCTTCTTAAACTGAGAATACATCGATCTGACACAATGACCTTTGGTTGCAGTCTGCATCAAGTTAAAGTAAAATGTTATTACAATTAGTGCAGATCCACTGTGACCAGCTGGATTCTTCTTGCGTTTGACAGTCAACAGAAACAAATCAAAACTTTTGCATGTTATTTTACATGACAGCAAATATAATTTGTTAACTTTGTACTTTTTGGGTAAGCTTTTGGGATGGTTTCTTTATAGTAACTTTTGTATAGCCTCTTTGCCCTGTAAAAGGTACAATATTCCAAATTTAATGTAGCTTATCCAAATCGAATTATTTAATTTTTCTAAACAATACTTATTTCCCAAGTCACAAACACGGTGTTATACTATTCCAAGCATCACTTTAAGCTCCCACTGAGTCGCACGGTTCTCCTGCAGTTCACATTTTGTACAGCTTTATTTTCTTTCTAGGTAGTACTCACCGAACTTTTGCGGCCACGGATGATATCGCATCACTCCTAAGATTTTTCCTTTTGGACGCCGCAGTTCCCATGCTGAAGTAAACACGACCAGAGGAGAAAGCGCGGACCATTCCACAATGATCGACGAAAGAAATTACCCAAATTAAAGAAAGAAGAAGATGAGAAGAAGAAGAAATGAAAGCCCTATAAGTCACAGTTTTGCATTTTCATATTGAAGCTAATGAAGCTGTTGTGCTGTGAACTGGGAAAGGAGCCGTGGCGCGGGCGAGACGTGATGCTCATCTCTACACCGTCCGGAAAGGAAGTGCCAACCATATATGGAAGAGCAACCCGCCCATCTCGTGCGCACGTGCACCCGGTCGAGCTGGGCAGAATCTCAGGAGGATGTAAATATATACACTTGTACCTTGACTTACGAACTGGATTCGTTCCTTGACCCAGCTTGCAAGTCAATTTACTTGCACATGGAAACATATTCTCCAGTGAAATGCTATTACATTGGCTCACTTGTCATTCAAATTCTCGCTCTCAACACAGGAAGAATTGGAGAAACACTAAAATAGAGCACGAGTTAGTCAAGGTACCACTGCACTGAGTTGCTTTCTGGCAGCAAATTCTGGCATAAAAAAAAAAAAAGAATGAAAACAAATCAATATGATGGTTTGGCAGGGTTTGAGGACCCAGGTGCACAGAAGATGGAAAGTAAGGTACAGGTACTTTCCATAATAATTTATTTTTCAAAAATAGAAATAAGGGAAACAGGGAGGGTGGAATTATGAAAAATAGTCTAAAATACAATTCAAAGTACGAAAACAAATACAAGGGAGACAGCAAACACAAACAATAAACTGACAATGAAGTACTGAAAGAAAGCAGGAAACAAATTTCGGCTTTGTGTCCGCACAATGTTTTTCTTTTTTTACCATTTGGGCATTTTTTGTTCTCACCAAGGCAGCGTTTAAGAGCCTGAAAATGATTACTTTTGTAAACAAGCCTCAGAGTGAAAAGGTTTCAAAATGCATTTCAGTGTGGAAAGCAATCCTCATATTTTCCTGGAATGACAATTAGTTGTCACAAAACATTGTTGTCACGGTTCAATGACACGTTTTATGACATTTGCCCCAGTTCTCGTGTGACCGTGCATGAACCACCATCATTGACGTGGCTAACACATACAGCTGCAAGATCAAGATGACTCAAGATGGTCTAAACTAGGAACCTCAAAGCTTATTTCCATCTTCCTGAATCACACAATCTTAAAGCGAGTTTGAATTTTTCATTTTTTCTTATTTTTTGCCTCTTCTTTCTTCCGACGCTATTTCCACTCACCTCTCCTCTTCTCGTGTGTGTGGCCAGTCAGCAAACATATGAACAAATTGACTGTATGAATATTTAAGCAGCCATCTGCTTCCGTCTGTTTCAACGTGGCACTTATCACTTATGTTGCACTTATATGGTATTACCTTTTGTTATTATCAAGCATGTGTACTCGCTCTCAAATAGAGTTTGTTTATTCTCTCAGAAATAAATGCTGATCCTTTATAAAAAGTAGTGCTTTAAGCCCCAGGAGATGGTGATGGATTTAGCTGGTTTGCATGCATCCACAGCTAAAATACACGCACAGCATGTTTCATGCTGCCGAAGGCATGTGTAAAACACGTAAGCCAATGAAAGTGGAAAAAAACATCAACAGTAAATCAACCACTGAAATCAGGAAATTCAAATATCTTAAATGGTATCTTGCAAACGTATCAATTGTAGTGGCCACATGAGAAAAGAGTAATAGGGGGCAATGAATGAAGCCCAAAAATTATTGAAAGCTTAAACACATAGTCCCCAAGAATAAATTCTTACTTGCATTTTGTTTGTGTGTGGCCGGATCTTCAATCAGTTTTCACTCTATCCACAATAAGAAATATTTTCCAGGGATTTTATACCTTTCTCTAAAAGACAATATTAATCAACACTAAGAAAAACTGCACTGAAATTCTAAACACAGGCCACAACACAATGGGTTAAAAATAATATAAATTGCAAATTGGCATGTGTATTTCAGGGACAATGTCAATTCTTTTTCATGATTACAAAACCTTTTTTATGGCTTCCCCAAGCCAGCTGCTGTGAGTGAGCCACATAACTGGCCTGTAAAATGCAATGCTCACCAGAGACGAGCAGAGTAATAAAAATATATGAACCATAAAGGCAGTGTTCACGGAAAATAAGGGCAGAGCATTCAAAGGTATGCCCACACCGGTCATAAAAAAGCTCACAATTATTTCGAATCCAATGCGTTGAGCTAAAAAGGCAAACTCAATCAAATTGTCATTGTCCAAATATTCCTGAGCTTGAAGGTTGATTGTCCCTGTTTTGAGTGGGATGACCACAGCAAATGAATTGACAGGAATGATGATGGAATGAATATACTTCTGGAGTCACATTCTGTCCGGTTCCCCCTTGGGAACTACATGACCTCTCCTGCTCCTTTAGCTTATCATCACAGAGTTTGCCGTCCTTATCCATCATAGTTTGAAGATTGAGGAATTTAAATAAATAAATTAAAATATATATAATAATAATAAATAAATAAATAAATACAACCTCAACAAATTGTTTGAATGTGTTCTCAGTGTCAACATTTATGGATGAAAGCGATGTAGAAAATAAAATATTCATTTAGTCTGATCTGTAGAATACATTGTGGTTCTTCATATTACTATTAGTAGTCAAGAAGGTTATTGGTGAAACTCATACAAACGAGATCTAGGTGCTCAAGATGAAATTACTGGAATATAAAAGGGTTCTCAGTGGACCGTATTGTGTTAGTTCTAGAAGAACTTGGAAGGTTCTAGAACAATCCTTAGGGTTCTTTGTAGAACCTCTCATACAGAGTTTTGCGTGGAACCTTTCACAGATGATTGTGAAAGGTACCAAAAAGGGTTCTCCTATGAGGTCCTTCAGAAGTACAGTATAGTACAGTACACAGCCAAAAACATTTGCACCCCAGTGCTTCTGTCACCACTTATCGCAGAAATTTGTAAGCAATTACAAATTCTTTGATTTTCATATTTATTTGTTTGGACAAAAGCAAATCTGAGCATTTCATACATAACTAAAAGAAATGGACTGGAATGAAATGAAATTAAGGCGGAACCAGTTCAGGGTCTACCCAAAGAATGTTGGGAAAGTCTCTGGCATACCCACTTGTGAGGATAAGCACTTTGTAGAATTAATAATTGAATGAAATTAAGAACAACCCAAATTGTCTTGCGAACCTGATGAGAGGACATCAAAGATTGAAAAAAATGAAATGTCAGGTCATCAGCAATTAACAATTTAGACTTTGTGGTTTTGGTAAGTATATTAATCTCTAGTTTAAGACTCGTCGATTGACATTAGACCAGCACTGAAAGCTTGCCGCATTGACTTCAGTTTGTTAAGCATCATGATATTCCAACCTAAACTTGATCATCTTGAAGCCTTTGAAACAACCTGAAGTCAGTAGAGTATAGCTTTTTCACTCTCCGAAGTATCCATTGAATTGAGGTTTTGTTGATGCAGCTGTTCGGATAGACTTTACCTAGGATTGTTGTGGAAATACAGGACTTAGTTTCTATGATTTGATGGCGAATGCTGATGTTGCGTTTGTTCAAGATCTCCGTTGTTGAATAAACTAACAAAAATTTGCTGTTGCTCTCTCTTCACTGGTCACACCAGATACTGACTGATTCTCAGTACAATCTTCGCAATTGCCTTACCTGCGGAACAAAATGCAGAAAAGTTTAGAATTGGCAAAGTTGTTGATTGTCTAATTGCTCAATGCAATTGATCAGGCTTTGTGTATGTTCTTCTGTGTGGTTTTTAGCTTGTATTTTTATTTTTTTATTCTATTTATTTTATTTATTTTATTTTTTTGCACTGATCGGTTGGCACTTTTTAAATTTCGTTGTACGTGTGACAATGACAATAAAGATCTATTCTATTCGAAATTTACAATATTAAATGTAGAATGTATTGAATCAAGAAATATTTCCAAACTGCTTATTTGGGGTTTAGTTTCTTTGAGGCCTATATGAGTCCATTAGCACCTTGAAATGCACGCGAATTTGTTCTGCCCTTGCTTTTTCACGAGTTAGGTGCAGCCAGTTCAGTCACACAAATCATCTTAAGCCACTGCATGTATCAGCCATTTTATTTTTTCCTGGATGGACAATTTATCTTTCAAAAAGAAAGAAAAGGTGACTCCACAACAAACTAATGGATCCTGGCTTGTACAACACATCTTCAGAATAAAGATGTTTTCTTTTTATGACGATGATGATGATTATAAGGTGACCTTCGCCAAGGAGAAATGATCCAATCCAATCTCCCTAAGTCAGCAACTGGCATGTGATTACAAATGGCTAGTGTTGTGGTCAAGAGCACCTTAACCGAGACTAAGACATTATCAAAACTAGAGAGTATAGTGACAAAGACAAGACCAAGATGTTTTGAGGTCAAGACCAAGAAAAGAGCTATTCATTTCTATTATATATGCCCTCCCAAAACAAAATCACTCATGCAAAAAAAGGACCAAATGGCATTTCTTCATTATGTATAAGTACCGTAACAAACGAGCTACGTAAGTTCAAACAAGCATCAAATTTCAGAAGCCAGAAAAACACATCATGCTCATTCTGGCAGTTTTTGACTGCTACATACAGTATTCATCTTTTCACATGTGACCACATCAGAATAATTTGTGAAACATTTTGTGTGTATACCTTTATTTGCACATGCAAATTATATTCTATAAATGAGACAAGTCATTGGATATGTCAAGTTTGTTTCACAACATTACTACTGTGACTTCCAACAGTCTGCATCTGCCAAGTGAATTCAGCACGTCTCCAATCAGAGTGTGGCGAGCCGCTCCCTGATTGTCCCAGGAGACACATACTGGATGATCTTGACCTAAATAACTGAATGCAGTGTAGCAGCTTGCCAGAGGAGAGTAGCAGGGGAAATGCTGATGATTCCCGGCAGAGTTTTGGATGACAGATGACAACATTTTGAATTTATAGACCGGAGAATGCTCACACGGACGAGAACATTTAATCACATTACCCCAATATTAGCCAATTTACATTGGTTCCCAATCCATTTAAGATGCGACTTCAAGGTTATTTCATTAACCTATAAAACACTGCATGGCTTAGCGCCTTCGTATTTTGTCGACCTAGTTGTACCTTACGATCCGTCCCGTAACCCCCGCTCGCAAAACGCTAGTCTTTTAGTGACCCCGAGGGCCAAAAAGAAGTCCGCAGGGTCGAGAGCATTTTCTATTCAATGCCCTACCGATAGATATCAGAACCGCTACCTCAGTAGAAACATTTAAGACACGACTAAAGACACATTTTTATGCTATGGCCTTTAATTAACCTGTGTTGGCCGATTTGGCTGGAGTTTGTGTTCTCTGTCCTCCCCCCTCCCCTCCCCGGCTGGGTGACACCTCAACCCACTTCCGTCAGTCCTCAGTCTGTACTTTTTTTTTTTAACTTTCTCATCCCTTGTCCTTTGGCCGCAAAATGGGAATTGTTAGAGTGGTGCTCACTCCAACTTATTTGCAAGAACCACACGGGAGATAGTATGCCCTTTTAGCATTTGCAAGTGGACAAAACGTTCGTCACTGTGCATACAGCGATGTTCGAAGTACGTAGTCTGATTTAGTCCTCCTGCAAGAGCATATTTATTGAGAGAAGCAGGGTGGGGGTGAGAGTGGACAGGTTTGGTGAACCCCCAGCCTCTGGTTAAATCAGAGCAGGGGGTGTTTTACGACTTTGGGGGAAATAGAACAACTTTGATTGCTTCCTCTGCAGCTGGTCAATCAAGCAGAGAATGCAACCACTTTATTTTACTGCGTTGTGAGAGCAGGACAAGATTGGTTAATCATTATAGTCTACATTCCAACATAATCATACGATCAAAATAATCTATCAACCCTAACAGGCATCCGTTGGGTGACGGACAGAGGGACCATTCCGCCACTAGGACGCAATGTCCAACTCTGGTTAATAGTACATAGTTTCAACCGTTTCAGCACCATGGACAGCGTTCTGCTTCTGCTCACATTGCTCTCAGCCACGCCTGGCAGTGAGCAGTACCTCAGACAGTTTGTTTTCTATGCTCCTGCCCCTCCCATCTTGTTATACTGCAATTAGCACTGATTATTGGGACCTGCGGTTCATCACCACACCCGCTCCTGGCTTGATAAGTCTCTTCCTTAAACCCTGCAAACCCATCACCTCTGGTCGGTTCGTCTGGCTCGCTACCTGCCGCTTTGTGTGAGAACTTTCGTTGTCCGTTTCTGCTTGCTGCATGTTGCCTGTTCTGACTCCCGACCTAGTTTGTCTCTCCACTAGACCACTCCTGAACGCCGCCCAGTCTGATCATCTGCTTTCCCCTGACCACGTCATGAACGCTGCCTGGCCTGAGCACTCTCTTGTCCCTGATCATGTGCCAGCTGAACGTCCTGTCCGCTGGTTTGCTCGCTTGCTTTGTTAAAGCCTCCCACTTCCCGTTCCCTTTACCCTAAATAAAGAGCCTGTGTTGCACATGATTGCCCCGCATCACCCGTGATATTTTATGAAACGCACTTCCTGGTGTTTTTTTACCCCAGAGAGGGGAAGATAAGATTTTTATTTTACAATACTGCTTTGATGCCTGAATCATCAAACAATTTTAAAGTAAGACCTCAGAAAAAATAATCTCTTTGGCATTATATGTTAATTAATTCCAATTTAGTCAGTAGTGCTCCAAAATAGAACTTTTCCACATCATTATATAAGCTTAGGTGTGATGTCTGGGTGTCTGTGGAGCTGTCAGTGGTATGAGGCTGTATGCAGCTGTTTTTAGATGTCTGACGATGAGGTGACGCACACCAGTGGTTGCTTTTTACCCCATCACACCCCAAGATCACAGTACAAAAATAGAGTCTTAGATCAAATGCTAAATGCGTCATAATAGATTATTTGGTTAAAAACTTTCATCAAGAGGAGAAAGTATAGGTTCCAGTCTTACTTGTCAAAGATGCTGTAATGGTCTTAATACTGCTGGACTGGATATACTACTTGTATTATTTTTGGACGTTTAACCAAAAGGATATCGACTACACATCTTTTAGTCTCAGTGCTCGTGATATCGCTTTAATATACTATATTTATTTTACAAATCTGTCAAACTGAGACAAAGCACATAGAGAGCCCTATAGGCTATATTTCAAACTGTCATTGCCACAATTTACTTTAAATGAGATACATTTTGTCCACAATTTAAAACCGTTCCCAGGTGTCTTAGTACCATATCTGTTCTTTGGTCAAAATACACCAAGGATTAAAATAGTACATTTTCATCGAATCACTATTAACCCCACCCCCTCTAATGCAACAAAGAGGTATGTTACGTTGACTCATCGGGATGAAGCTAGGGGTTTGTAACAAGGCATGCAACAGTTTGGGAAAACAAAGTAAGACATGCATTTTCAGTTGTGCAGCACTTCATCGCCAAACTGCCAAATTGCTTTTGTAATTGGACCGTAATTAATTACCGTATTGGCCCGAATATAGGACGATGGTTTTTGCATTGAAATAAGACTGAAAAAGTGGGGGTCGTCTTACATTTGGGGTCTAGACATTATACCCATTCACAACGCTAGTTGGCGCCAGATATCTTCAAAGCGAATGCTGAACTTAACTCACCAGGCCAAAGCCCTGTCACGAAGAATAAAAATAAAAATAGCGGTAGCCGTTTGCATTATTTAATTGCAATATTTTTCCTTATTTAGATTTGTTACAAGACTAGAGTTACAGTTAGACTTTACTTTGATGGTTAATGCAGTTATTGCAATTTTGTTGTTTTATCACAGTAGATTGGTTTATTTACATTTCAAAAACCAGAAGCCATTCATTTACAAATGTGATTGCACTTTAGTTTACATATTTACAGTGCCTTACGAAAGTATTCGGCCCCCTTGAACTTTTCAACATTTCGCCACATTTCAGGCTTCAAACATAAAGATATAAAATTTTAATTTTTTGTCAAGAATCAACAACAAGTGGGACACAATCGTGAAGTGGAACGAAATGTATTGGATAATTTAAACTTTTTTAATAAATAAAAAACTGAAAAGTGGTTCAAAATCTTTTAAAACCAGCATAGAAAACAAATAATAAAATATAAAACTCTAACAAAGGATGCGTATTCACCTTCAAAATAACACCCGATGTTACAAATCAGGCATCATTTTGGTAATGTTTACCAAAGAGAACACATTGTTCTACACTGCTTTTAATGCATTCTTGGTGCTACTCATACTCAAAAGTAGCTGTGGTGCCAAATCATTATTTTTAGATGTGCCCACAGCATTTGGAAAAGTCTGCCGTATGATTGCCGCATAATACAACTTGAGATACAGTCTTGCTAATCGCACCCAGCACATAGCAATAAATTGCACCCAGTGGAATATCTGACATTCAACATTTTTGACGAGTGGGATTAATGCACTCGATGAGGCAACTCAACTGCCAATACCTTCACGAAAATCCAAACAAAAGGCAGTCAGAAGAGGACACAGAATAACGGACTTCTAGAGTGCGCAAGATGGACTGATGTATGGATAGATAATAGAACATTGAATTCAGGGCCTCTTTGTGTCAGAGAATGAACAGATCACTTGGCACATTGATTGAGTCTGCAGAAAAACGTGCCTTGTCACCACATGTCTGATATCTTGGGAGATGACAAAACGTGACCATGTGGCGAAGCCAGAGGGAATCACGACTTCGGCTGTGTAATGACCCACTTTACCTGTTTGACCCGCTTTTATTATACATTGCAAATGGATGGCACAGAGGGCTGGAGACACTTGGAGGACAGCTCAGATGTGTCAAGATAAAATGACAATGAAAAAATATGCAGAAATAAAAAGAAAGCAGGTCAGTGACACTGACAATCTATAATTTATCCAAGGGCAAGTTGGAGTTAGAGTTAGGTACATAAGTATTTGGACAATGACAGCAAGAGAGTTTACTATTCTGTTTTTAACTTGTACACCAACACAATGTGGTTTAATCATTGGTCTTTATTTAAAGGCATCAATTGATTGCAGATTTTGAAAATAGAGTATAATTGGCTCCATTTTGTCTTTTGATCTACTAATGTTATCCCAATGACCCACCACAGAGAAGAACCTTAAAAGGTCCTGTCTAGGAAGTTGAAGTCCACAACATCATAATATATAACATGTATTAGAATTCAGTCTCAACTAATGTGTAAATGTATAAAAAAAAAAAAATCTTCTTCTTCTTGGTAGTCCATCGGGGTCCGATGATGATGTTGTCTCTGTACCCAGCGATGACTGTGCATGTGGCTCCGCAGACCGAAGTTGGAAGCTCATAAGCGCCCGCAGGTGCTCCATTTAAAATCTGCATTTTGGGTTGAGGCGGATGCTGCTCTGTGACATCTGTCCCTTGCTGCACCCAGACGCTGTCGCCGATCCCTCTCGAAAGCAGTGGCTGCTTTGGAAGTGAGAGACCTCCATTCCGTTCTATCACGAGCATGCACTTCCAGATGGCGTGGTTGAATTTCACTCTACTTGTTTTTCAGTGTGTCCTTGTACCTCAGTTTGGGGCGTCCTCGTTGCCGTGAACCCTCTTTCAGCTCACCATACATGTGATGATGTAGTCTATGAGATGCCATTGTTTTGATCGCGGGTGCATCCACGTCGTTTTATACTTATCAGCCTGCCTGAATGTTGTGTTGGTCAGCAGCAGGTCGTATTCAGCACACTTATTCAATAGAAGCAAGCCATTGCTGTTCATCCCTATTCCATGCTTTCCAAACACACCTTTCCACTGGTCACTGTCCATGCCAACTCTGGCGTTGAAATCGCCCAGCACTAAAAGCTTGTCACTCGCTCTTAGTCTGGCCTCTACCCTTCGACCTGTTCGGCTTGGATAACCCTGCCAGGAGTACGAAACTCCCGTCGACATAGCTCTAGGGGTCACGGAGACGCGCAAAGTGCCCCACCACGATAAGGTGGCGATCCATCGGGGCACAAAAATTAGTTACCAATTGATCTAAATATACAAAAATATTCATCGTTAATTTTCTAAAATATTCATTGTTGATTTCCAAAAATATTCATTGTCGATTTCCAAAAATATTCATTATTGATTTCCCAAAATATTCATTGTTGATTTCCCAAAATATTCATTGTTGATTTCCACATGACAACTAGAATGACAATTAAAAAAAACATTATTCAGATGCCATTTTTGCCTAAAAAGAGAGAAATTAGTTACCAATTGATAAATGCAGATTTTGACATGAGTAGTCATTCGCATGCCACCCTGGATAGACAAATTAAGGAATTTACTATACTTGTTAATTTGCCCTAACAACATTCATAGTGTACTGCACACGACTGAAACACCATTTAGTCATGACATAGTTTTCCAACTGTATTTGGCTAGTTTTCTAAAGCCTGTATCTTACTGAGCAGTGAAGGTTAGTGAGGGTTTGAGCATGAATGTTGATTTTTCATCAGGGTTCATTCAAGGTCGCAAACGGTCACAAAAGCATTCACCACCACTTGCGTCGAAGCAGCACTGCGTTTGGCCTGCCACTACAAACCACTGGCTCAGGGAGGAGATCATGTTAGGAATGCAATGTGGTCGTTGACCTCCATGTGTCATTGTTGAAATGCAATTCACTGATAAGACTTTTCTAAAATGATTAGCTGTATTTATTTCTACATCGTCTTGTACATGCACAGTGCACAATACAGTATAATGTACCATGCATGCCTCATAATTATTTTGACAAAACATTGAAAAAAAATTGACCAGACAAGTGCAAGAAAAACACTGTCCTGATTTCCTAGTCATTTTGGCCAACAAAGCCAAATCGTCAAGTATAACTGCCAGTCCATATATAACAAAAAAAGATTATAATGAACTTGTGGTATGTGAATTTTTTTTTTCATATTTTCCGCACTATAAGGCACACCTAAAAACCTCCAATTTTCTCAAAAGCCGACAGTGCGCCTTATAATCAGGTGCGCCTTATATATGGACCAATATTGAGCCACTACAGCAGGCGTGTCCATAGTCCGGCCCGCGGGCCAAATGTATATATCTTATATATGGACAAAGTTTTAAAATGGGCCATTCATTGAAGGTGCGCCTTATAGTGCGGAAAATACGGTAAATAAATAAAAATGAAAATCCCCCCAAAAATTATTTAACTGCAAGAAGAAAGACAAATTATAATGAAATTTAAATTTCAATCAATTTCAATCGATGGAGTTTCACCATTTATAATGTGAGGAGAGGAACGTGCAAATCCTAACTGATTTGTTTTTTGTCTACGGGGGACACATTTTAACGCAACCTTCCAATAAACCTTCTAATCAACAAAAATGTCTCACTTTGTAAGATGTGCATCAAAAACCGTATTTATGCTCAGTACAAAGAAACCTTGCCCCACATGCTTCTTGAGATCTCATGATAGGTGATACTGAATATGTCAGCAAAACACTAAGGACTGAGTGAAGGCTGTTATGAAAACTCACACAGAACCATAGGAAACATCAATCAGGCCTAGCATTCCACCTTCAGGAGATGATGTTAAGATCATTCATCATGGCAGGTTGATAAATGTTGAGAACAGCCGCAGGTGTCTTATCAAGGATGCCACCATGGAGATGTTTTTAAGCAATGTCACCCTCATTAGCGGACTTTCCACACAGCCACGGGCATTTAATTATTGAGATGGGTTAAGTGATGCAGTTTGATGGATGGCTCGGAGTCCTACCTTGATAAGGAACAAAATCACGTACTTCTTTTCATTTGTTTGAGTGTGTGTTAAAATAATATTGGTGCTCAGTGCCCATGTTTACTAAATAACCAAAGGTCATTTTCATACAATATGATCAATAACAGTAAAGACATGCACTGAGTTTCCTTTAGAAAATCTATCAATTTACTGGGCAGTTTTAGCATTCAAATGGTAGCAAGTATTTTTAAATTTCAAACTTTTTATACCAAAATGCCTTTTCCATGATACTAAGTCCTGAATGAAGTTTGCATCATATTTTCTGAAGATGCTAATTCCATTTTTAATAAATGATGATTTTATCCTATTCCTTAATATTCCTTTTCCATGAAAACTAACACAAACCCATCTTAATTTTCTAGCACATCCACCTCACAGTGCAAAAGTTGTGGCTTTGATTCTGGCTTCGGCCTTCCTGTGTGGAGTTTGTATTTTCTGCCCCTGCCTACATGGGTTTCCTCCAAAGACATGTATGGTAGACCGATTGAGCACGGCAAAATGTCCGCATGTGTGCATATGAATGGTTGTTTGTCTGTGTTCCCTGCGATTAGCTGGCAACCAATTCATGGTGTCCCCCGCCTACTGCCCGATAACTTCTGGGATAGTCTCCAGCATGGCCGTGACCCTCGTCAATAATAAAATTAATTAAATAAATTAAAAAATAAATTAAAAAATAAAAGACCACCTACACTTGCCATGCATGTCCAAAGTCCGGCCCGCGGGCCAAATCCGGCCCCCGGTCAGATTTCATACGGCCCGCAGCTTCGGTCTTATAATGTATTATTTATGGCCTGCCTGCACTGTCAAACTGAATAAAAAAAATCTGGTTTTTGAAAAAGACACAACTGGGACTAGGATAATTTTCACTTCAGAATTACGTTTGTCCCAAAATTGTCATGAGCCTAAAGCTATGGTAGTGCATAAGTAGGGAAAAAAATGTCCAGGGCTACAACACAGCAAAAATGGTGCGGGCTTCACCAAGATAAATCTTTGATATCATCATGTGGGCAGCGAGTTTGATACGCCTGCTCCATATACGTGCACAAATTGCAAAGGACCCTAATTTGCCTCCGTATATTGGTTCTGTAAGAGGATGCAGTCAGAGTCTATGGGTCAAGGCCCCACCTCCAGGCATCCACCTGCAGCCACTGCCCCAAGTCTGACTCGAGGCTGGGGCCCCAGTGTCCCACATTCAGGCGCTACAAACTTTTTGTTTATGTCCATTCTAGCATGCACACCAACAGAAGTAGTAAATATTCTCTGTTGTTTTTGTATTTAACTATTTTCCTGTATATTTATAGCCGCAAAATATGCAAATACTGACTGTGCATTACCATACTTTAACAATTAGGAGACTATGGTGTGTTCTGTGTTCCATACTGAAGGATCAGAACTCTGTCCCAAACAGAGAACCTACTGCAATTATACAAGGGAATTGCAAAAATAATTCTAGAACGGTGACTTCACTTCATCAGCAAAGCAGCTGTGCCATCTCCATACAAAAAGTTTGTGTGTGTGTGTGTGTGTGTGTGTGTGTGTGTGTGTGTGTGTGTGTGTGTGTGTGTGTGTGTGTGTGCGTGTGTGACTCAGTAATTACGAATTAATTTGTTGTAACTACCTCTATTTGCCCGTGAATCGTCACAGTGTTCACTTATAATATATAGAGACTGAAGACCATAAAACAGAGTTAGGCAAAATACCCAGATGGGGAAAAGCACTCCAACTGATATTTTAACTCCTTCCAAACCTTTCTGGAAATAATTCCTCTTTCAAATTTGACTTTGTGTGAAAACATTCTTGAAAATGAGAACGAGGACTCCAATAGGATATAGGCTGTTCTGGTGACTGTGATTACAGTTCTGAGAATATTACCTTATAAAAATAATTAAAGACTGGTTTACAGTGGGTTATGGTTAGAAAAGCACAACCCTTGTTTTCCAAGAGTTTTTCCCCCCCAATAATTTGAAAGTTATTGTACATGACTTATTCAGACACAATTCCAATGCTTAATGCTCGTGCCTTTTAGTTCTTCTTTACCTTTTGAACTTCTATGGGAAGCAATGCAGGGCTTGAGTCAAACAGCCATTTATTAGAATTCAAATTAAAATCATTCGGGTAAAATACTGGACGAGATGCCTTTGAAATCGGCAGAATTGTTTATTTCAGCTAAAGTTTGTGAATATCAGAGCTGAGATAAGTTGTTATTGTAACAGTACACATAAATGGCCTAGTCCGGTGGTGAATTATGGAACCTTGATTAGCATAGAAGCTTCTTTATTGGGGGTAAACCAATCAATTCTTACAACATTCAATAACAGATGAACAATTTCGTGGAAATATACAATCTAATAAAGAAAAAGTTATTTTGAAATGTATAATAAAAATAAAAAGTATCAGAAGGAAACATTTGCAAGAACTAATGTGGACAAAGCTTGAGCAACTGCGACTACTTCTT
Organism: Syngnathus acus; assembly: GCF_901709675.1. Taxonomy (NCBI): domain Eukaryota; kingdom Metazoa; phylum Chordata; class Actinopteri; order Syngnathiformes; family Syngnathidae; genus Syngnathus; species Syngnathus acus. Next base: position 15,453,567 of record NC_051094.1, on the reverse strand, counting down.
GAGGCATTTAGCAAAGACCAACACGTTAAATACTGATAAGTCGTTGAGAAATCATTGTGACTTTGGCAATGCGTCCTTTTCACAAGTAGCCCAGCCCATTTCGACCAAAGTGACAAAACAGTGGGATGGTAAAACACAGACAAAGGAACTGCAAGCAGAATGAAACATGACATAAAATTAACAAAAGAATCAATGACATTCAAAACCACATTGAGATGAAAACAAAACACATGTTTGTAGTACCACATAACTAACTAGTATTATGAGAAAATTGAGGTCCATCTATCTGTTTGTCTCTGTCCATGCACCCTACCTACTGCCTGTCTGTCCATTAAGTAAAATGTTTCAACAGTTTAACATATTGCAGCAAATTATAATTACGCAGTTCAACTTTACAATCATTAAAATGTCTAGCTGTGAATAAAAAGCTGACGTTACTTCACCTGTATGATAAAGAGGGTGACAACGCCTGCTCCGGTGCTCCGATAGTTTCCTGCAAACCAGTCTCTCAGTTTAATGAGACAACCCTGAAATAAGAGAATGAACTTGAACTCCGAAATTCAAAGAATAGCAGGACTCAAAGCAACAAGATATACAATGAATACACACATATACTGTACATACTGTATATATATCATACATCATACATAGTCTTAATCAAACATTAACAGTTAATTTATATGTGGGGATAAATATTTAACAGTAACACTTTGAAAAAAGAACAGTAAATTAGCGGGGTGCCTGCTACCAGTAAGTTCGTTCATTATTTCCAGGTATTTTGATTCGAATCTGATACACGTCTTGGGAGGCAACACCTTGGCTCCATTTTTAATGTGAGCAAAAGTATTGGAGCATGTGACTACCACATGGCTTTCCAGCCCATGAGTGTCGGATCAAATCAATCGATCCATCCATTTGTACCAGTTTGTCCTCACCAGGGTCATGAGTGGCCTATCCCAGATGACTTTGGGTGAGAGGGCAAACTCTGCACTGGTTGCCTGCCAATTGCAGGTCTGTTTACATAAATTATTCAAATGTGTGGCATGTAATATCTAGATTCACTTTCAGATTTGTGTTTTGTCTGAGAAGTGAAAAGACTATACTGTTTAACTATGCACCCAAAAGGAAATGAAAGTTGTGTCTATGAAGTTGTGCAGGCACGTTGAAAGGTTGGGGCCTTGTATTCCACTGTGAAATATTCCTAGTGATAAATCACAATGCCAAAATTAGGAAAGGAATAGAAATTCAGGTCAGGTCAGGGAGAATGTGAAATATTTATCTTATCAAGTCTTTTCAAAGTGTTCCTTGGGCACCTTCTGTAGCTTGATCTAGCATTAGGCATTCTAGAAAAGGGGCATTTATGTATCATATCCTTCTACAGAAAGTACGCCACGGTGTCTTAAATCTCGGAACAATTCGCATAATATCCCATTTTGGGTCCAAATTTGACACAAAGTTGTTCTATTCTGGGGATGGATTTTTATCAGGGAACCAAAGTAGTCCAGTCCACATCTGAGGTCAATTGTGAATGTGCATGTCTTGTACAATAAAATTATATTTTGAAATCAATTTAAGAGTGGGAAACCTCTGGCCAGTTGGTGTGGATAAGGGAGTGGCAGGGATGCTGGACACAACAGGAGATGGGAACATGACCCATCCAGTCTGCCTCACCGTGTACGCCACAACACCGAAACTGAAAAGAGAGAGAGGGAGAAACAGAGACAAAAATAAAGAAATCAAAATCTAATGCTGAGCAAAACCATTGATTTGGGCAGAGGGAATTTGATATTCATATCATTTCAACATTTTGAGTATGTAACATGAGGCCCATCAAGATGCCCATACAGTAATAAAGTTCTATTTAAGTGTAGAGATGAACAGAGTCATTTACCAGGTGCTGGACAGCATCAAAATCATCTTTAATGGTCTGGTTCTCTCCGGGACCTGACTGCCTGTAGATCTCCAAACTTTGTCTCAGGTCTTTCTCAAAATATGAGTCTATCTGTACAGTGGACACAAACTATGTTATTTGCAATATCCCAGTTCTTTAGACAGTGAACAAAGATCGCCCACAGGCATGAACAGAACAATCGCTACATGACGGCTTAATTTGCCACCTTAAAAATAAAATTAGTGATGCGATGATGATAGGTTACTGACAGTTCAAGCTGTTGTTATGCATGTTGGCAGATGTGCAATATAAACAGTTTACTACCACTCTGCTGTAAACCAGGAACACACAAGCCATGGCCAGCTCTATCAGCATCAGGATGAAGAGCAGGAGGAAAAACTGCAAATGGGCAAAATCATATTCAGATAAGATCGTGAATAAAATTATACTACATTAACCCAATCTACAAGGTTTTTTCTAAAGGTGTAACAGTTTGAACGGATGACAAACTAAATGTAGAAATTTGAGTGACGTATTATTGTGGTCATGCTCACAAAGTGATGGTGTGAGTTTGACAGACCGTAAACCGAAACTTTTCCCCTCTAGATTTAATTTAATGTGTTGGGTGTTAACAATAATGATGCTTATTGATCTCAGAGATGGGCAAATGGCGGTCCGCAGCCTTGAGTGACACATTCCATCCATCCATCCATCTTCTTCCGCTTATCCGGGGTCGGGTCGCGGGGGCAGCAGCTTCAGGAGGGACTCCCAGACTTCCCTCTCCCCAGCCACTTCATCTAGCTCATCCCGGGGGATCCCAAGGCGTTCCCAGGCCAGCCGAGAGACATAGTCTCTCCAGCGCGTCCTGGGTCGTCCCCGGGGTCTCCTACCGGTGGGACATGCCCGGAACACCTCCCCAGGGAGGCGTCCAGGAGGCATCCTGATGAGATGCCCGAGCCACCTCATCTGGCTCCTCTCAACGTGGAGGAGTAGCGACTCTACTCCGAGTCTCTCCCGGATGACCGAACTTCTCACCCTATCTCTAAGGGAGAGCCCGGACATCCTGCGGAGAAAACTCATTTCGGCCGCTTGTATCCGGGATCTCGTTCTTTCGGTCACGACCCATAGCTCGTGACCATAGGTGAGGGTAGGAGCGTAAATCGACCGGTAAATTGAGAGCTTTGCCTTTTGGCTCAGCTCTCTCTTTACCACGACGGACCGGTACAGAGTCCGCATTACTGCCGACGCTGCACCGATCCGCCTGTCGATCTCGCGCTCCATCCTCCCCTCACTCGTGAACAAGACCCCAAGATACTTAAACTCCTCCACTTGGGGCAGGATCTCATCCCCGATCCGGAGAGGGCATTCCACCCTTTTCCGATCGAGGACCATGGACTCGGATTTGGAGGTGCTGACCCTCATCCCGACCGCTTCACACTCGGCTGCGAACCGCTCCAGTGAGAGCTGGAGATCACGGCCTGAAGAAGCCAACAGCACAACGTCGTCTGCAAAAAGCAGAGACGCGATGCTGAGGTCCCCAAACCGGACACCCTCAACGCCTCGGCTGCACCTAGAAATTCTGTCCATAAAAATTATGAACAGAATCGGTGACAAAGGGCAGCCTTGGCGGAGTCCAACCCTCACTGGGAACGAATCCGACTTACTGCCGGAAATGCGGACCACACTCTGGCATCGGTGATACAGGGACCGAACCGCCCTTATCAGTTAGCTCGGTACCCCGTACTCCCGAAGCACCCCCCACAGAACCTCCCGAGGGACACGGTCGAACGCCTTCTCCAAGTCCACAAAACACATGTGGACTGGTTGGGCGAACTCCCATGCACCCTCGAGGATCCTGTTGAGGGTGAAGAGCTGGTCCACTGTTCCACGGCCAGGACGAAAGCCACACTGTTCCTCCTGAATCCGAGGTTCGACCTCCCGACGGACCCTCCTCTCCAGCACCCCTGAATAGACCTTACCAGGGAGGCTGAGGAGTGTAATTCCCCTGTAATTGGAACACACCCTCCGGTCCCCCTTCTTAAAGAGGGGAACCACCACCCCAGTCTGCCAATCCAGAGGCACTGTCCCCGATGTCCACGCGATGCTGTAGAGACGTGTCAGCCATGACAGCCCCACAACATCCAGAGCCCTTAAGAAATCCAGGCGGATCTCATCAATGAGTGACACATTGATGAATTAAAAAATAAAATTATTAAACGTTTTGTCTTATTTCTTACAGTCCCCACAAAATCTTTAAAAACACTGATAAACACTCAATATATCTTTTACACACAAAAAGAGAGGGGGGCGTGTGTGAAAATATCCTAGGAAACCTCAGAAAAATCAAAAATATGCAAGAATACTTGTAGAATGAAAAATAAATCTGAGACTGTACAGATCCGTTGGTTGCCGAACTGTGACTATGTAGTATCAGTCTGATTTTAAGTTGTAATATCAGCAATTGCCACTTGTGGGCAGACATGCCTTAGTTCTGCTTACAGGTCTTAGTTGAGTTTACACAATAACAATGTAAAAGAGAGCCATTTCAAAACTATCCTATCGTTCAAATTGATAGGCTTTTGAGACATTATTCCCGAGAGTTTGGCTGTTCTGCTGTGGTTAAGTACGTTTTGTGTTTATATAGTGTTGTTTTGTCGTATTTAAATTTATTCCGAGCTTGTTTTTTGCTTTTTAAACGTCCGACTCGTGCCGAGCTAGTTGGTTAGCTGAAATGGAAGGTCTGCAGGTTGTAGATATGTGACGTTTTCATGAATTAAAAAAAAAAAGAAAAAAAAGAATGGTTTTGTTTAGAAATATACTTACTGGATCTTCTCGTTCCGGAGAAGACCACAACGCAGCCGTTCCGCAGTTGATGTGAATTATACTGCCCTAAATATTTATGCCTCATCTTTTTTTCTCAGATTTGAAGTGATATACAGGGCAGACATAGTACTTTAATATTAGTTTTTAATGTTAATGTGCTTATTCAGTAGTTTTGAGCTGTCCTTGTATTGTAATTTTTTGAGAGCTTTTTGCACTGGAAAAACAAAATTATATTGTGGGGTTTTTTTTTTTGCTTCAAGCACACATTTTGCATGCATGTATTTTTGTTATGTTTAAAATAGCATTTTTGTCAAACATGTTTGGTCCCCCCTATGGCGCAAATAAAAAAAATGTGGCTCACACCAGGATTTAAGTTGCCTATCCCTGATTTAACTCATAATTTTATTTACTGTTCAGGAATTTGTAGATGAGCTTAACAGTGTAGTTATTCATTATTCACCAGATAAGTGGACATTTTTTTTCAGACAATCAAAACAGTCCAATTGCAATCTCATCATTACCCCTGAAAAAATGACCAAGGTGAACGAGAATATTCACAGGCCTAAATTTGGCACAAACATGTACTTCAATAAAAGTTGATGTAACATCTCGTTTTCTAATAACATTCTTGAACATAGTTTGTGATGTTTTACCAGTGTAAACTGCAAATAGCACATTGCCTAAATTGTGTGACTCATGTCAAAATTACTCATTCATGCACTGACTAATGACATTGTTGAAGTGTATTTGACAAACTCACACTGATGAGCAGCCAGCGATTCTCCTTCATGGCACCAAGCACACCCAGATAACACACGCAGGTAACAATAGTACCAGTGACCACCAGCGTGTTGGCGGGGAAGATGGGCCAGAAAGTTGTGACCAGAGATGCGAACTTGGAATGTATGTTTTGAAATATCCCGAAAGCAATAACAAATGCACCGCATAGCTGCAGAACAGACAGGAAACAACACCTTATGTTACAAATGTGACGGTCCCATTTGGGGTTTGAATTCACTTTGATGAATAACAGAAAATTCACAGGATGAACTTGCCATTTTTAAAACTTACCCAGCACAGGAAGTTGAGGAACACCATCAAGTTTTTCAAGCAGTTTACACACGAGCGATCCATTCCTATTTCTGTGGGATTGCACGATTAGCTCAGTCAGAGCAACAGAGATCTGTTTGACTGAAAAATAGAGACTGCTCTTTTGGTGCCTGTGTTTACACCACAATAGTGTTTGATATGGTGACACGGAGCCATAAACACAATGAGCAGTTGTGACCTATTCAGGCCAGCCCAGTTACACATTATTCCTTGAGTTTATATGTTCACTTTGTTTCAACTTCCTTTATATCTGAGTTCATTCAAATGTCATTGAGCGAACCTAATATACTCGTTATCAATTTTCCGTAGGATGAACACAAGAATTGCATTGGAAACATAACTCAACGTCCAAGTTGAAACTATAACATCCTCTCAATACAATGAAATGCTGACATATTTTCTTGTCAACAGTTTCCACTACTGTATTTTATAAAAATTGTCTGTAAGGTTAACGTAATATTATTGCGCTAAAGCGCACGGCACATTAACAAGAAAATGTAAATTCATGACTTGAATAACATTTTTTCATGTTTTATGTTCACTGTCACCATTCTGTTGAAAACTGACAAGACTTGTAAATGGAGCAAGGTTCAGAATAACCCTGGAAGAGGAAACATTCATAAAACTGTTTTATTTTGTTCAAGCAATACCCAAATTAAAAGTGATCTTGTCATTGCTTTATAAAGTTCAAGGTTAGCAGCCCCCACTTAGCCTGATTTGACGCTTAATTGCGCAGTTGCATCATTCAGATGCGACTGTTAACAGAAAATAAAGACAAATGCACATACAATGAAAGAGTTTCATTAAAAAACATTTATTCCAAAATACTTAGACGCACATGTGTACAGAACTCAGTGATGTCGCTTTTCATTGTTGACCAGCAGAGGGCTGCATCTGGTGGAAAATACATCCAGAGCCAGAACTCTGCAGTTCAAAAGTATCACACCACACACGAAAATTCACTGGTAGTTTTTACAAACAAATGTATCGCGATGGAATGACTTTTAAGGATTATTGATTAGTGAATTGGTGCAATTGCTACAATTACTGTATATTTATTCCAGCGTGTTGGTTGAATCATATGCCCCTATACCACAGCAAAAGGGTAATGTGCATTCAGAATACATATATGGCTGCCTCAAAAAGCTTTTACGACTTCAAGTAAAAATGAAGTGTTAGAAATTCAACAGTATTCTGTTTTCAAAGTAATTAGCGCTACAACATAGAAAAAAAAACTACAATGGAGCCTGAATTTATCCAAAGATATTACCACATGACATGGTAGTAAAGGTTCATTAAAGTCTCAGAAATTGAAAATGAAACGCATTTGACCCTGCAGTACTTACAGGAAGCGTACCAGATTAAACTTGTATTTATTTTTACAGACTATTACATTTACACAAAGTCACTAATTATCTCCCCCAAAACACTCTTCAAAGTCATTGATCACAACTCCCTCTATAATCTTTGCGCAAAGTCGCTAATTATTTCCCCCAAAACACTCTTCAAAGTGATTGATCACAACTCCCTCTATAATCTTTGGAAAGTACTGTAATGTAAGAGTTTTTGCATGAAAAAAGAGCGAGAGAGTAAAAGAATGTGAGTGTGTGCGACGACATAAGACTATGATGATATGAAACCAACAAGACATAATGGGTTAAGCCTGAGTGAGAAGCTGGTGCGCGCAAACGAAAACTCTCTTTTGAATAAGATTGTGGGTGATTCCAAACATTTTGGATTTGTGAATAAATTACATTTAATTTGAGCTAAACTCAAGTCACTCATCATTGAATGCAAAGGTTAAGACAGGTCATCCTGTTGCAAAAACAGAGTCAGTGAATCAGGATCTCAAGAACTGTCATGATTTCCTTGCAGTAAAGGTGTTCAATGTTACAAAAGTTTGATGCTGGCGGCACCCGGTGGTTAGCAGCAGTAAGCAGAATGTAAAATAAAATCATGCTACACGGTATCACAGATTCTGATTCAAGGGTAGGTTTGGACTTTGCCTTGTGCATTTCTGCAGGTGGAAATTCTGAAAGCAGGTACGTCCAAATCAACATCTTACAATATATCTGGAACAGACCAGTGCTTTTTATGTAATCTACAGAAGCAACAGCCTTGTCTCATTCCAGCTTTTAATTTTACCGTTACCCATTATTAGTGATGGTGCTCATTAGCTTGTACGGTCTTGTATGTCTTTTGTATTGTGGGCTCCATCAACCACGTGTGGTTGGATTTATTTTCCATCAATAGAACCGTTTGCGTTTCTTTTCCTCCCAGCGCCTGTAGAATTTTGACCCACCCACTACGAGTGCACACAGGCCCAGGATGATGAAGAACAAGGCCAAGAGTTGGATTCCACTCATCTGCTTCTCTTTGGAGTCCACTGCAAAGAAAATTAGGCATCGCTTATCACAGTGCAAGTAACTGACTGCTGCATGATGTTCTGAGCTTAGAGACAGTGGGATTGAAGAAAATACAAGAATCAAACCCGGAGGTGACAGAAATGACGTTTTCTTTAGGCGTTACAAGGATGGATAGGATTAGAAATTCGCTCATCAGATACATAGGCAAGGTTAGATGTTTTAGGGACAAAATTAAGAGAACGGAGAGTTACACCTAATTCACATTCATCACTTTTGGGACATTATTTTTGGGACTTTGGCTCTTCTACCAAGTTTAAGTTATTTTGAGCTTGTTTTTTGCCTTTTAAATGTCCTACTCATGTCAAGCTGTGTAGTGAGCTAAAATGGAAGTTCTGCAGGTTGTACATGTGTGATATGTTGAATGAATTAATAAATTCAAAAAACAAAGCATTCACAGAACGGTTTTATTTTGAAATACTACACCTGCTCTACCTATTTGCCAATGCCCGATTTCCTGTATGAGCCGTGTACCGTAATCTCTGCACCATAAGGCACACTTAAAAGCCTTTAATTTTCTCAAATGCCGAAGGTGCGCCTTTTAATAAGGTGCACCTTTTGTGTGGAACGACTTCCAAAATCTATAAATGTTGTGTGGCGGCAAGGACGTAATATGTAGACCCGATGAAGCAATCAGAGGACATTACGTTGTACGTAAAATATGTAGACCGGTGGGGGGGTGGGGGGTAAATCGATCAGAAGACTGTACGTAACACGTAGAGTACATACCTCCACCGCCATTGATAAATAAATACTATTGTTTCCTGCAAAGCAAACAGCATTAGGACCCTCTAAAATGGTATCAACAAAGAGACATGCTTAAGAGGCACAATTCAAGCTTTCTGGAAAGCTGGGATCAGAGCAATGGCGAGACAATGACAAGCGGGAACTTGTCATGTTCAATGGCAAACTTGCCCAACTGTTTAATTCGGTTACAGAAAGTGAGGACTTTGGTGGATTTGCATATGAATATCGTAAGAATGTGAGTCCAGCAGAGTCCAAACTACAAACTAGATTCGGTTGAAGTTGGGAAATTGTGTAAAATGTAAATAAAAACAAAATACAATGATTTGAAAATCCTTTTCAACCTATATTCAATTGAATACACTACAAAGACAACATATTTAATGCTCAAACTCAAACTTTATTTTATTTTTCAAATAATATTAAACTTAGAATTTCATGGCTGCAACACGTGCAGTAGAAGTTGGGAAAGGGCATGTTTACCACTTCGTTACATCACCTTTCCTTTTAATAACACTCAATAAACATTTTGTAAGTGAGGAGACTAATTCTCTTAGCTTCTCATGTGGAATTCTTTCCCATTCTTGCTTGATGAACCGCTTCAGTTGGTCAACAGTCCGGGGTCTTCCCTGTCGTATTTTACGCTTCATAATGCACCACACATTTTCAATGGGAGACAGGTCTGAACTGCAGGCGGGCCAGGGGAGAACCTGGACTCTTTTACTTCGAAGCCACGCTGTTGTAACACGTGCAGAATGTGGCTTGGCATTATCTTGCTGAAATAAGCAGCGGCGTCCATGAAAAAGACGTTAAATATGTTGTCTTTGTAGTGTATTCAATTGGATATGGGTTGAGAAGGATTTTCAAATCATTGTTTTTTGTTTTACATTTTACACAATTTCCCAACTTCAACCGAATCCGGTTTGTATGATTTAAAAGCTCTCAGAGAACAGAGGGTAATAGAAGCCTGTTTCTTCTACCTTGGAATTCGTTCTTGTCGTCACTCCTCTGGGTGTGTAGATTCTCCTCTGGGCTGCTGTCAACTGTCAGCTCATACAACTTCATGGAGATAATGTCATGGTAATCTATATCAATATGCATATGCCAATAATGAACACTAACCTGATCCTCCAGCATATCATTACCGGTATTTATCTTTCATACCTGAGAGTTCACCGGTAGCGGCGGAAGCCCCAAGGTAATTGCCAGCAGGCAAATGAACACCTGTGATGTTGGTGCAGTCTTTCCAAATCCAACCACCACCATCAACAGCTCTCATAGCTGTCATGATCTACAAAGGCGAGAAGGAATCATACATGCATAAAGTGACAGCAACAAAAGGGCCCGAACCTCTAACACGTCTTGTATAACAAAATGGACGTCTAAGCCAAAACCTCTGAGACCAACACATGTATTGTATAATTAATCCGATGTTTATTGTAACAGATCAATTTATTGCTTGTGTATGTTTAAAAAAAAAATATTGGAAGAATAATAACCCTCCACAACCTACGCTGACCGATTCGGCTGCAGCCGTGTTCTCTGTCCTGACCCCGAGAGGGCTAGGTGACGCACAAACTGAAAATGGCATTCAGGATTCCATAACTGCCATGACGACTGAGGGCATCTTTCTGCAGCGCTTCATCAGACTACGGACATCTACGTTACTTTTTCTTTCGATTGTTTTTATGTTGTGTGTTTAATGTTGCCCACTCTGCATCCAATGCAACCTGGTCGTCCTGGAAGTTCTTTCTCATGGTTTCTCATTTTTCCCCAGTTGGGATTTTGTGTTTTTTTTCTTGACCTCCTGGGAGTTAAGATCAGGGGATGTTGTCAACTGTGGCCATGTGAAGCCCTTTGAGATGTATTTGTGATTAAGGGCTATATAAATTAATTCAACTTAATTCAACTTGACACAAAAGAAAAAAACCAAAGACATTTACATTACTTTGCAAAATCAGTCAGACTGCGTAGAATACTCTCTTATAACTACTTTGTTTATAGTCTATGAGTGTTAATCATGTATTGTAATAAAGTGTTTTTGGCATGGAGGGCCAAATGTTTATATTATATTAAATGAACTGCAATTTAACATACACTATTACTGCAGTGGATATTTATTACTAGGTAATACCAATTTCAGAGCTATCATTCAGTGCATGTCATGCTCTCAGGAACATTCAAATGGCCACACACAACACCGGTGAGAAAGCACAGAAGCAAGAGCAATGCTTACCTTTGCAAAAGGCATCACACAATAGGATCATCTTTGAAGTCGCACACGCTCATTTAAGACAATGCGTGAGAGTTTATTAACATATTACCATAGATGCTGATGTTTTGGTTGGCAACAAAATCAACAGTCAAAATCAGGACTTTACTCCTAAATGTTTTTGCATCAGTAGTTGTTAATTAGGGCGGCTCGGTGGCGCACTGGCTAGCGCGTCCGCCTCACAGTAAGGAGGGTGCGGGTTCGTTTCCACCTCCGGCCCTCCCTGTGTGGAGTTTGCATGTTCTCCCCGTGTCCGCGTGGGTTTTCTCCGGGCACTCCGGTTTCCTCCCACATCCCCAAAAACATGCTTGGTAGGCCGATTGTGCGCTCCAAATTGCCCCTAGGTGTGAGTGCGTGTGCGGATGGTTGTTCGTCTCTGTGTGCCCTGCGATTGGCTGGCAACCGGTTCAGGGTGTCCCCCGCCTACTGCCCGATGACAGCTGGGATAGGCTCCAGCAAGCCCGCGACCCCCGTGGGGATACAGCGGTACAGAAAATGGATGGATGGATAGTTGTTAATTAAGATATTTTAATTTCCAAATGAGCAATTGCCCTGTAGTTGGCAGCAGGTTGCAGAGAACAAGCGGTAGATGGTCATCGAGCGACACACGGCAATCACATATTTTTCCATAGGAATTGGCCTATCACGATAGGCGACTTGGATCGATTGGCGCACCACTAGTTTTAGCCGCGTATAATATAAATGATAATGAAGAAAACCATTTGTGGACTTACCAGAGAGGTAAGCTAATTGTTATCATCCCAAATGTGGCCTTAAATTTCACTAAAGACTGACAAAAAAAGGGAGGGGGGGTATAAGCTGGTCACAAGACTGCAATTACCAGAAAAAATACAATGCAAGTTAGGGAGAAAGTACTATGTGACATGAATGACTACAGTGACCATTTCCTCCCAACAGCATTGGCTATCCACTTCCACTTTTCTTTTCGATCTGAAAAGCGTGAATGTGACGAGCATACAGTACATAGGAAAAAATATAAAAACCTTTCTTTGAATTGAGTTTCATACCTTCAATCTGTTTCGGGTGTATCTAATGAGGATAAATGCGCCATCTCTTGAATTGCGAACCTTAGCCGAGCAGCTTCCGAGCTCAGTGGATCGTCCATCACTATCGTGGTCATAAGACAGGATCCCGTTCCCCAGCATCACTGACACACGAGGGTAATCCCACTGTGAATGAGGAAGTGATGAGTTACTAACATTATCTTGAGATCAAAAACACACAACTGAAAGATTTAACATAAAGCAGTTTCCAGATATAATAGAGAATGCTTAGCCCAAAAAATAGAACTTTGACTTCAGGTCATGATGCAAATGTCCTCTTTGGTATACGTAAGCACCTTAGGGTCATACAAATAAATGTATCCTAAAATGAGATCACTCTTTACTTTTAGGCAAAATCAACCCGGGCCCTTGGTGATACCCACAAAAAAGAAAGAAAATGCAAGCACTTACATTATTCTTTTTAAAATTGGGAAACGTGTCCACAAATACTCCGAGACCAGTGAAATTGTTTCTGCTGCCAAAAACAAGCCCTGAAAGCGCATAACAATGTTCAATATTATAGTTATGTAATAAACATTCTCATCTCTGGTGCCGTTTCGGAAAATTCTGCTGCTCTACAACTGTCAATTCATTCAAATGAGTTTTTCACATCCATTCCTGCGTAAACAATTTGTTGAAAATGTTGTCAAGCAAACACGCTAGATCTTTTTGCCTTCAGCTATGCCACGCCAACAAAATGACGACACATTGTTCACAAACTCTTAAGGGGTCCATATACTGATAAACCATTGATAATAGTTGAAAGTAGTTGCATCAAAGCGTAGCATGAACATTTTTCAATTTTGCCACATGATACTGACACTAGCAAGTGATCTAAGTCTCCTACCATCCTCCATGCGCTCTTTGGTTAACCAGATGGCAAAACCATCTCCAGCCATATACGTCTTTCCCCGCCCGTGGATTTTAAAGTGCACCATGAGCTCCCAGCCGTATAACAGTAAAGGCTAAAAGACAACAAAATAAAGACCAAAAGGTTATTTGAGGATTTTGTGACAGAAAATAGGAGATTTGTTCCAACTGTGTTTCAATCCAAGCAGGGACAGAACTTGTATTTGCTCTTGATAAACAGGTTTGAGAGTTGAGAAATGATTCGGCTTCCAGTGCATGTTCAGAATGGTAGGGTGGATTCGGCAGACTTACATTTCGACTCCAGATAGCTCCCTGTCTGTGCGGCTGGTCCGGGGTGAGCCTCACATATTCAGCTGTTACTAAAGCAGTACCCTTCAGCTCCCACGGTGAATAACTTGAGAAGCCTAACACGACAAAACAAAGGGATTTTTTTTCTCAGCCTTCAAAAACAAAGAGCTTATGTGCTGCCATGTTTGCAAAATCACACCAATCAAAGTCAAATTAAGTAAAACCACATTCGCTTACATGAACTCATCATGGGACGCACTCTTAATGGGCATGATTGTCACTTTGATTTTGAACTGTATTCATTTGACTTTCCCTATTCCGATTTTTAAACAAACTTTGATGTTGAGACTGAGTAATTAATTAATAATAAATAAATAATAATTAAATTGGGGACCACTGCTCTAAGGTAATTACTACCAATCAAATATGAAATAATTCATACTGATATTGACTGTATTGACCGAATGTTCCGTTTTGAATACCGATGCAGATAACGACAAGTACACTTGTTATCTTATTTATTCAAAGTGAAACTCACCATTATAAGGCTGTGCGAGAGAATATTCCCGCTTTAAAAACTTCTCCATTAAAGGGTCGTCTGTCGCCATCGACAGCCGTAAAGAATAAAGTACTGTTAACAAACATGTTAAATCGCGAATGTTTTTCAAATGAAACATTGAAAACATTGTGTGGAAAAAAAATTAAAAGATCAAGGCATGATGCTGTCAACTCGCTGACTGACTCGTTAACAACGCGCGTCTTCTCATTTTAGTTCCTAACCAGCTTTGAAGTGCATTACCGCCACCTACCGGACAGTAAAGACATTTCATTTGAGTTACGTCACGAATTCTTCAATCGGAAATGAAAGGGTGGTCCACGGACCGGTTACGTGTCAGAAATATTTTCGCGGACCGGCTTTTATATTATATATTGTGTCGTCTACTTGTATGTCTCGTCACCGTGGGATAGAGGAAACGGAATTTCGGTTTCTTTGTGTGTCTTGACATATGAAGGGATTGACAATAAAGCTGACTTTGACTTTGATATAAATAAATAATAAATTTATATAAATAGATAATGCATTTATAATAAATATATAAATACGATGAAATAAAATGATACCACTGGCATAAAACAAGTATAAACAACATAAAAATAAAACTCACCATTACGTTGAATTAGTGGGAGCACTGAGCTTGTTTCTCAGAAACGAGCCGGTCCCATCTAGGCGTAATCGGAGACAATGACACCCCAAGTGGTTAAGGTTTGTTTTTAAATGCAGGATGCTTGGTCTCCAGGTGCCAAAGCAGTTTTGAAGGCTTCATTGCCTCGTTAGCTAGCCTGTCGCCACATATTATGCAGAGTGGGCTTAGCGCGTCAGAGTCACCTGTGGCGATAAATCCATATTTTAAGTAGGACTCCAGAAATGTTCTTTTAAATGCAGCTTTCCTATTCTTAGAACTCGTAGCCTCTTCTTCCATCTCCTCATTGGGCTTTTTTCCCTTTCCGAAGAAGCTTTTCAAACATCTCTGTTTCTTGCTCATTTTTGCTTGCTTCGCGGGCTCGACTGAGGTGACATGTCACGTGACCGAGACGAGCGTCTTGACCTGAACCGACGGATGTAATTGGGAGAGAATTGCAAATTTTTTTATATTTTTCAAAATAAATTCTTACCTGGGCGGCTCGGTGGCACACTGGGTAGCACGTCCGCCTCACAGTTAGGAGGGTGCGGGTTTGATTCCACCTCCGGCCCTCCGTGTGTGGAGTTTGCATGTTCTCCCCGGGCCCGCGTGGGTTTTCTCCGGGCACTCCGGTTTCCTCCCACATCCCAAAAACATGCTTGGTAGGCCGATTGAGGACTCCAAATTGTCCCTCGGTGTGAGTGCGAGTGCAAATGGTTGTTTGTCTCTGTGTGCCCTGCGATTGGCTGGCAACCGGTTCAGGGTGTCCCCCGCCTACTGCCCGATGACGGCTGGGATAGGCTCCAGCACACCCGCGACCCCCGTGGGGACTAAGCGGTTCAGAAAGTGGGTGGGATTCTTACTCATTTTTGCTAGCTTTGCGGGCTCGACTGGGGAAACATGTCACGTGACCGGGACGAGCGTCTTGACCTGAATTAATTGATCGTCGATACATTTTTTTTTTTTCCTGTGTGGCTTGGCGGCCCGGTACCAAGTGACCCATGGACCGGTACCGGTCCACGGCCCGGTGGTTGGGGACCACTGCTGTACTGAATTCAGTCATGTCTTTTAAGGTATACCACTTAAACGTTAATTTTACATTTTACATTAATTCCTATGGGAAAAATCGCTTCTTCTTACAAACGTTTCAACCTTCAAATGTGATCACAGAACAAATTAAGTTCATAAGTAGAAGTTTCACTGTAATATCATATAATAACACCCAAACTCCCCACAAGAAGACCGGAGCTCACAATCAAACCCATGACCTCTGCACTTTGAGGCGGCCGGGCTAGCCAGTCAACCACCATGCTGCCAACGTATTTTATTTTAAACATACATCATTTGTACAAATTGTTATTTGGCCACAGCAAAAACAATTTCAGAAGCAGTAACTGTGATAAAAAGCAGTTATCTGGATGAAAATACATTGACTCAGCTCTTGGAAGAATCTGTTTCCGTAATCACCCTGCCTCTTTGTGCCTCATAAAACAGTGATCCAAGGTTCGATAAATGGACAGTGAAAAGTCCTGAAACAATTGACGCCAGTTTTGTGTCAAGATCCTGTGAGGAATTAAGGTAATACAGTTTCATTCTATCGTTTACATAAGAGACAAGTGGGAACAGGAGAGATGTTTGTGTCCAACAGTGACTCTGGACATGGAGATTTATTATTCACTTGCATTGGAGAGTTCTAGCTGAAACTTGAAACATCAGCTATCATCTGTCAGCTGTCATGTTACCAATGCATCTTTAATGGAGTGTCCAGTAATACACAGCAGAGACAAACACATCACACAGCCATAATTTGTTCTTAAGCTTTAATAACGATTACACGGTATGACAACTGTGGTAGCCACCTGCTGTGGCATACTTGTATTGTAATCCATATTTGCAAGGTCACAACATACTTTGATATTGATTGATTGAATATTTATTGATCCCCAGGGGTGGGGAAATTCAGGCCCCAGCAGTATCCATACCACAGAGTGGGTATACAAAAGACACACAGATGGCATGAGCGCAACTCAATAGGCTCTCATAAAGCTGCCACACAACGGCGCCACAAAGAAAGTCAGAAAGTGCACAAGATAAAAGCCATCAAAGCAAAAACAAAGCTAAAAGACAAAGGAAAAAAAGTAACAGCGGCCAACCAGCACCCCCAATACAAGAGAACACCCCAAAACACACAAAATAGCCTCCACGGGGTCCATAGACAGGTGTAAGGGCAGTCCAGTTCAACGGCGCCCAATGGACCGTGGTCGTGAATCGGTGAAAAACATCACAAAGCAGGCAAACGTGTGAGCAGCGTCCTGGGCACCCAGTCGGGTGCACGTGCAGATGGTCACCACGGGGCTAGCATGGCGAAAGTCGTTGGTTCCGACGAGCACGAGGGAGCGGACTCCCCACAGGGGTCGCGGCTGCAAGGCCAAGGCGAGGGACCCGGTCATCACTGGCCGGATAAGCAGGAAGCCGTCGTAGAGTTACGCCGGCCTCGACCGATGATCCCGGTCCCACGAAGAAAAAAATAAATAAAAAACATCCGATCCGAAGAGATACCGAGGTGCGGTAGAAGGCACCAGCATCGCCGAATGGACAAAAAGACAGAAAGAAAAAGGAGAAAAGAAGGAAATAAAGAGGAAAAGAGAGAACACTGCTGGGAGGCAGCCACTTACGGCGCCATACCGGAAAAAAATAATAAAAAATAAAATAAATAAATAAATTAAAAAAATATCAATTGGTCCCTATCGGATTAAAGTGACCCATACCTGTTCCATGTTTGTTACATAGCATTTATATTTTTCAACTAACGTGTTGTGTTCAGAAGATCTAATGCTTTCTCTGGCACAATATTCGTCTTAGTTACTATGTGAGCACTTAGAGTTACCAATTCACTCCATCTGCTTAAATGGTGCAGACACAGAGGACAAGCAAATACTTCTAAACATAAATATTCACACTGTTCAAATCAACAGGATTGAGTCAATATTGTCAGACCAGTCAGCAGAGTGAACTATTGTCACTTTTCAATTCGGATGCACTTTAATGGACTTTTCATTCCCTAACTCATTGTGCTGACAAGCCCATTGTCTTAATTGAAATGCCCCCCCCCACACACACACACACATGCACACACACACGCACACACACACACTTCTGAATGAATCACTGAGACTCGCTCATTGTTCATGTTGCACACCAGCAACTGTGGAGACATTTCACCAAAACATTGTTTTATATTTGACAAACAAATGTCCAGAACAATTAACAAGGATATTAACTTGAAAATATTTTTCTGATTTTCAGACCACTTTTTAAATCCCTGATATGCTTCTATTTTCACCACAAGCTACTCTTTGCTCTGTCGACGAGTCAGCATCCTGTAGGCCAGGGGTGTCAAACTAATTTTTTTCGCGGGCGGCATTGTAGTCATAGCTTCTTTCAGAGGGCTATTATGACTGTCAACCCAAATACATGTATGAGCACCCCATATTATATACAGTAAAAGCTACAAAACAAACTGACAAATAACTCATTTTCAAATCAGATGAGTAAAAACTGGTCAAATATATAAAAAAAAAAAAAGATATTATTAAAAGTGATAATAAAATGATGTGGCGAGTCGTATCTGGCCCCCGGGCCTTGAATTTGACACCTGTGCTGTAGGCCAATATAACAAGTCTGGCACTATCTAATCCTGTATTCAAGAGGGCTTTAATGCGACGGGATATTGTTACAATATGTTGTAATAGTAGTGCCAGCATTCATCATTTTAGTGACAACACACTGTTTTCAAATAAGTGTCAGTCACTTCGGCATAGGACCTTATTTACATTCCCAATGCCACTCTCGTGTGATGTGCAGCATAACTGTGCGCATGGGTGGAGTTTTCTTCTCTTTTTTTGTAATTTTATAGATGTACGCAGTTAGAAACGGGCGTTGCGCTGTTGTGGGAAGGAAGACAACTGACTTGCCAGTTGCCAATTTTATTCCTTTGAGAGTCAATGTGCTAGAGGTGCACTTCGGCGCCGCCGCCGCCAGCAGTAGCCAATCTATGATACTGCTGAAGAAGAGATAGACTCGCTGGATTTCATGCAGAAGATCAAAGTGTGTAAAGCGGACAGTGAACGATGTAATGTTGGCCAGGGCAGATGCAGTGAAATGGAGCAAGGACATTTCCACGCAGGGGAATTTAAGAATGACTCTTCTCTCTTAAGTGGGATGCCAGTGACAGAGATTCTCTTTAAAAGCAACTATTATTCAACTTCTGTTCTTGTATAATCTGTTAGATATATGCAATTTAGAATTACCATAAAATCACACTCATCAAGCCAAAAGAAACTTCAGCGTCATCATTTAATTAAGTGCGACACATGGGAAACCCCTCCCACTGGGTGTCTTCTGCAGTCCAAACGTCAGACAGATTTTTCTTCTTCTGAATTTCTGGAGGACTCAAGTTTAGGAGCCGATCGAATACCTAGCGGACCCAACAACAAATTCTGCCGTTTTTGCTCAAAAACAACTATGCAGTTGGGAAGAGGCGCACTTTTTATTTGTACTTTTTGAGACCATGCAAAATCTCGAAACTGCAGCACCTTACCGGAGATTTCCGAGCGGATCGTCGCTGTTCCCCGCCGTCGTATAGAATAATCGGAACCTACTCCAGCTGATGAAGTGATTCAAGCGCAGTTCACCACCACGCCAGATTTCTGCACAGGCCTCGCGAAATGGAGACGGGAGCGGAGACAGAAGACGTGCCCAAATTACATTTGGAGGCCAGCGAACTTTGGAGACAGTTCCATCAATGTTGCACTGAAATGGTCATCACAAAATCTGGAAGGTAATTCCGTCAATTTAATCCAGAGTCGTTACATGTAATTATAATCTGACTACCTTTCCCCCCAGGCGCATGTTCCCACCTTTACGGTTAAGATGCACTGGTATGGAAACAAAAACTAAATACATCCTAATGATGGACGTCGTGGCGGCGGATGAACGCAGATATAAATTTCATCATTCCCGCTGGATGGTGGCGGGGAAGGCGGATCCAGAGTTGCCCAAGCGCGTGTACATTCACCCGGACAGCCCTGCCGCAGGCGAGCAGTGGATGTCCAAAGTGGTCACGTTCCACAAAGTGAAACTTACTAACAATAAATCTGACACGCATGGATTTGTAAGTGCATGGCCTGAGAAGCAATGTGCAGTACAATGATACATCAGTTTTGAGCAGTCGCGATCATTTGAACTAGTTGTCAATCAAAACTTTCTGTGTCTGTCTCTCCCTCTCTCTTAGCATTTTTCTAGCCTATTATACATCAGTAGCTCCTCCGTCTCGTCTGTGGGATGGCAGCTGCCACCTCCAACAAATAAATGCCTTTCTGCCCGCCATAATGAATGAATGAATGAATGAATGAATGAATGAATGAATGAATCTTTATTTCGAACATGATTTAAAGAGTAAAAAACAATAAAAACAAACAACAAAAAATAATCACCGTCTGAAATTGACTGAAATACATACATTTATGAATATACCGTATTGGCCCGATAAAAGACGACCCTGATTATAAGACGACCCCCTCTTTTTCAAGACTCAAGTTTGAAAAAATATTTTTTGAATACCAAATTTAATTTTTATACAGAAAATAATTACAGTAAATCTGAAACAAATGATTATAACAATATATTCGAGAGAAAAAGCATGTTATTTTGCCTCATTCAAATCCTGCAAAAAAAATCACATCCTAATATCTGAACATTTAAATATGTAAACTAAAGTGCAATCACATTTGTAAATGAATGGCTTCTGGTTTTTGAAATGTAAATAAAGCAATCTACTGTGATAAAACAACAAAATTGCAATAACTGCATTAACCATTAAAGTGAAGTCTAACTGTAACTGTAGTCTAGAAACAAATCTGAAAAAGGAAAAACATTGCAATAAAATAATGCAAACTGCTACCGCTATTGTTGAGGAGCCTGAGGTCTGTATAGGGGGTTGGCTCGGATGGTTATGCTCTTTTGGCCCCCGGGTGTCGGTCAGAACACAGGAGGGAGGACGTGGTTCAGTTTTGATTGCTTTACTGAATTATTGGCAAAAAAGTAACAGGCTCATAGGGGCATACAGGCAAACTGGCAAAAGGGTATAGGCACACGTTTGGTCGTAAGGATGTGAGAGCAGGTGTGTGTGTAGTGTACATGGGTGAGTCTTTGGGTGTATGAATGTGATTCTTGTGTGTGTGATTATTGTATGAAGCGTGTGAAGGGTGTGTGGGTTGTGTGTGTGTGTATGTGTGTGGTGTGTTTGTGTGTGGTGTGTGGTTCTGCAACAGACAGAAATACAGCACGTAAGTCAACGCTCAACTTCTGACGTCACACAACACTAGTAGACGGCACACATTACATAACTAACTGCGCGTAATGGTTCCGCTATACTAAATAGCCATAAATAAACTACTCTCGGCAACACACCAAACATAAGTCTTCGAGACAACAAAATACATTTGCTGGCAACCGTTAGTCGCTGTGCTGCTGCGTAACGGCTACTCGTACGATGCGAGGCAAACTTAAAGAAGCGCGCCGAAGCTATCAATGATACGGCGCACACACGAAACATACTGCGATCAGACAAACGGCACAACAGTAGACAGTAGTAACAATGAAATGTATATACTCACTTTGTGTCAAAGACGCACACGATCACAGCAACATACTCAGTCGATACCAGCAACCTTTAACATACCGCTGCGCACAAGCTCCAACAATCGCGATAAGCTGATGTAACTCAAGCGAGACTTAAGGCGCGGCGACGTAACTTTGCTTTAAAGATATCTGGCGCCATCTAGCATTGCAAATGGTTATAATGTCTAGACCCCGAATGTAAGACGACCCCAACTTTTTCAGTCTTATTTCAATGCAAAAAACTCTTATATTCGGGCCAATACGGTATCTAATAACTGTTGATAAATGTTCAATAGACTACAAAAGGCAGTAACTAAATGTAAACTGTCAAATATGTGTAATAAATAAATGTAATTATTGAGAGTTGTTACTGCGTAGCGGACAAGAATTAAGCTATTCACGTGACATCATAAAACCTACCAGGGAATGAAGAAGATGAAACCTGTGCTTATAGGGTGTTATCTTCTCCTTCCTTCCGAACTAAATCTCCTGACACTTCTTTGCTATCCCATGTAAAAGTTTATAGAGCTACTATTTGGATTGTACGAGTACGGTCGCTGAGTCTTTTCCCTCCATTTGAAAACAGAAGTAAATTTGTCTATTTCATTTGTAGACCATCCTCAACTCGATGCACAAATATCAACCAAGATTTCACATCGTAGAGGCAAACAATATCCTGAAGCTGTCTTGCAGCAGCACCTTTCATACTTACATCTTCCCTGAGACAGAGTTCATTGCAGTTACAGCTTATCAGAATGACAAGGTGAGGTCTGTTAAAAAAAGAAATCTTCTTAAAATGGTGATTTATTGATTACCGACCAGATGACATCGTTAAATGTGACTATTTTTTCTTGCCAACCATTCAGATCACTCAGCTGAAAATAGACAACAATCCTTTCGCAAAGGGATTTCGCGACACAGGAAATGGTAAAAGAGAAAAGAGGCAGGTTATTTTTTCTTTATATTATGAAGGCGAAAAGTCCACCAACTCTTCAGATTGACTGTCATATATGCTTGCGCATTCTGCAACTAAATATTTTTGACACCATGTATGTTCTGACATTGATTGATTGATTGATTGATTGATTGATTGATTGATTGATTGATTGATTGGTCGATTGATTGATCGATTGATTCTTTTGATGTCAATAATGTCATAATACTGTTCTGAAATAGTTCAAATTGTTGCAATGATGTACTGCTTTGAAGATGAAGTCAAACACCAAACTTATATTGATATGTTCTGTGCAGCCCAACTAGTCGAAACACATTCTTCTGATTCATATTTGTTTGTAGAATATGAATCAAAGAGGCAAAATTGACCTGTTTTCATCCATCTCAGGGAGTGGCCATTTTGCCAATTGCTGTCGACTGAAAATGACATCAGAGCAATTGGGATGTCATTTTCAGTCGGCCGCCCCCTGAGATGGATGGAAGTGGGTAATTTTTGCTGCTTAACTCATATTCCACAAATGTGTTGAGACTAGTAGGGGCAAAGACACCATATTACTGTAAAGATAAAGGGTTGACTTCCCTTTGAAAGTTTTCTGCTTGACCCTGCATTTTACTTTGCATTTGACTTTACATTTTTCATTATTATTCTACAGGAAGCTACCAGATTCATCAACAAAGTCAAAAGAGATGCGAATGACTGTTGTGAAAGGTCAACCTGCTAAAGATTGTTTTCTACAGTATTCCCCCAACTCAAAATCATCAGGTGCTGCTGCTTTTTGTATTGTGTTTTTATGAGTCTCTATAGCATAAATATTCTATTAATTCTACTCTTCATTTTTGTTCCTACAAGATGCTCAGGACAGTGACAATGAAAAAGAACATGGAACCTGCAAAAAAGCTGAACTGAGGATTTCTCCAGGAAGGAGACCAAGTCTGATTGATTGTTCTGTTCGGCAAGACTCTGAGCAAAATGAGATTCGTCGCTGTTCTCATTCAGAATTAGAGAGACATCTTCAGGACTCAACAACTGGACGGAATTCTCTCCATTCTTCCAAGTTAAACAGCTGGTACAGCGGCACCCAAATGGACAGAGTAGCGTGTTCTGGGCAGACCTTGGTGACGCCCGTCTGGGGTCCAACGTCACTTGGATGTCCT
The DNA here is from genome assembly GCF_901709675.1 of Syngnathus acus. Taxonomy (NCBI): domain Eukaryota; kingdom Metazoa; phylum Chordata; class Actinopteri; order Syngnathiformes; family Syngnathidae; genus Syngnathus; species Syngnathus acus. The sequence goes on along the minus strand of NC_051094.1, from coordinate 15,430,111 downwards.
CAACAGAATACATTTCTTTTGCAGGTATGGTCACATGGTTGAGATTGGACATACTGCACTGTTCTGTGACTTCAATCAGATAGCTCACAAAATAAGCATTGCAAATTGGTTTAGTCGTTATCAAAAGACATTCATTCTACATAACCAATCTATGGAAAGCATTCAGGGGGGTTAACATGTAGTACATACAGTATAGTGACTTCTTTATCAACATAATTAGATGGAGACTGCTGTTGAGCTGAGAAAGAAAGAAATTATACCATTGCATTATTACATCATCCTTCTTGCATCATTGTCATTGTCCATATTCTATGTTCTATTTGTTTACAGAACTTGATGAGTCTGTCGTACTTGGGTGGCTTTCTGTTCTATCCCTACTCCACCTTCAGTTCATCATCAGCCCATTACCCGGTCCCACCAGTGCAGCCCAGAATGGACCTTCCCCACTCAAGTATGACAAACTGGGACTATTTTTCTTCTCCAATAACATGGCCACCTATTCCGCCTGTGGCTGATGGGTTCCAATATTTGGAAACCGATTGGCTAACCCTAAAACAAAAAGACACTGGATGAAGGGGAGACTGTAAACCAGGAGACAACCTGTGCACAAGCAGAAAGACAGTTGTAAACACTGACGACAAATGCATGCAGCCAACCTATTTCCAAACCATTATTCAAGTTTTATTTCACTTCCAATTCTCCATATTGGCTTAATTGGTTTATGATCACTCTTTTTCCCCTTTGGTTGGTGAAATAAAAATTGGTTTGCCTGCCTCCTGCCATTTATTGTGTGAGTCTAAAAAAACTGTCTGTGACAACTTAAGTGTGGTAAACATGGTAAAAACATGGCAATGTGTTTTTAGAACAAATTAATGGTGGCTGATTTAAAGACAGAAAAATGGAAAACCTCTGCATGTTCATGGAAATGGGAGAGATTCGTGTACTCAATTAAACAATTACCGTAATTTTCGGACTATAAGTCGCACCGGAGTATAAGTCGCACCAGCCATAAAATGCCCAAAAAAGTGAAAAAAAACATATATATGTATATAAGTCGCTCCTGAGTATAAGTCGCCCCCCCACCCAAACTATGAAAAAAAACGCGACTTATAGTCCGAAAATTACGGTATGTACTACACACAGATCATCTTTTCAACATAATGTGATTTTTAGGGACAGACAGTATATCTGGCTTTCTGGACTAGTACTGTATGGTTTGGTGTGTTCCAAACATACCTCAGCTCTCTCAAGGATAATGCTTTTGACCATGGTGTGCAGGCGAACGGGGTCAGGAAGTTATTTGGGCCCTTCAAATAGAGACGCAGCAATCAGTTAATTTTATTCATGGTAATACATCCCAAAATGCACATTGTCAATGTGTTTGACTTTGTTCATGATATGTAGTTAAAGACTGAATTTCTGTATCACAGTTAATTTATTATTTTGTATGCAACGGAAACAGATCGGAATAAAAAAGTTGGTTTTGATTTACCTGAACAGTATCGAATTGTTGTATTTGGAAATGTCCCATCCTTGGTCTTTATCATACCTCATGTACGTATAGAGCAGGGGTAGGTATCAAACTCATTTTTTTCGCGAGCCGCATTGTAGTCATAGCTTCTTTCGGAGGGCCATTATGACTGTCAACCCAAATAAATGTATGAGCACCTCATATTATATACAGTAAAAGCTACAAAACAAACTGACAAATAACTCGTTTTCAAATCAGATGAGTAAAAACTGGTCAAATATAAAAAAAAAAGACATTATTAAGTGAAGACAATTTGCAATTCTAGTGATGACACACGAATTTGATGCACAAATTATCTTCGCGGGCCACATAAAATGATGTGGCGGGCCGTATATGACCCCCGGGCCTTGAGTTTGACACCTGTGGTATAGAGAAACATACGTATTCATACGGGTATAAATGGGTATGAATTGGTTTGATGCTTCTTATGATTTGTTTCTTTGAGTTAAATTAACTTGAATAGTTAAGTAAATTGATGGGGTTTTTGGGGGGCTTTTACGCGTTACATATTAACCAGCATGACGTAAACTACAGCTGTACCAAATCAAATAATATTCCTTGTAAGTGAAAAGTCCAGGCATATGTTGCATAAAACTACATTGTATAAAATACCTGTACACATTTTTAGTTCAATTAAATAGCAGCTGAGTGAAAATAGGATAGACAGACACATTACAATAATCTGCTTCAATTTTCACTTATAGCATGTAAACTGTATTCATTTAAAAACGTGCTTGTCTTTTGAGGGGCTTGGGATCCAGAAATCGTCTCAAACTGCATAGTAACATACTTGCATGGGGTTTCTAATATTATAACCCTGCCCGTCGTATTACCAAATTGGTTAAAATAAAAGAAAAACAGAAACTGGACCAAGAGCGTAGTGGACAATTTATTTCAGCAGGGGGCAGTAATGAAGTTAAAATGCATCACAAGACCCCGTTTGATTCCAAAGAAGAAGAAGAGGTACACAAACAGTCGATGGACATCGATTTAGCTCATGATGGTGGCTTTTGATGCGTATGACAATTTATTCGCTGTTCATGTTGTTCTTTGACGGCGATGATGATTTCAGTAAGCTACATCTTGCTGTGTGGACAACTACTCCTGTTACTGACAGTAATTCTTTTGCAATGTTTGGAAGGGATCCATTCCCACAACTCGTCCACCACAGACGCAGCTACCGGTTCATCTGTTCCTGGTTCGACAGTACTTCCTTTCTCCGAACAGACCCCAGAAACTGTCAAATATGATGTACCAGTTGAAAGTACGAATTACACAGATGCATTTGAGTACACGGCTCAGTCACCGGTCGTCCTCTGCAGTTATTTGTAAGTAGCCTCGCTAATGCTCACATGCTAACACAAGTGCTTCCTCAGCAAACTTAAAGCAGTCGGATGATTACAGAAGATGCATTAAATACTCTGGTTTTTTAATATTGTATCGGACTGTACTTCTTTTGTGTTTGTATCACTGCAGCTACACAGTGCAAAACACACAAACGTTTATGAAGGTGTCAATCAAAAATGCTATCCAGAATTATTGTTTGGTCAACAATGATTGTCACCTTTCATTGCTCACAATCTCACCACTGATGTGTTTCTTGATAAAGGCCGGAGGAGTTCATCTACTGTCAGGACCCTGTAGATCATGCTGGGAATCTTAGCGCATATCTGGAGATGGGCCACGGGTGTGTAGGGGTGAGTACAATATATAGCCCAAAGTTGTGGTCATTAATTAAACATGGTCTTAGCATGGGAAAGAATGTCATACTTTTCTTTTTTTAAAGAACTGTTTCTTGGATGGAATTGTATTATACTGTACTAGTATATACATTTGTTTGTTCTCACCCATTGTCAATGAGTAAAGGATAAAAGAATCGATGAATGCAGCATGTCCACGTTTGTTGTACTGTAAAGTAGTGTGATCAATTTATTAATTTTGTTTGAAATGTTTTCATTTTTATAATTACATACTGAGAGAAATAATTCCTTCATAACTTCATTTATTTATGTATGTAGGCTCTCTTGTTCATCTCAAATGATGAGTTTGATTAGCTTTAGATTAGATTAGATTATTCTTTGTGTGTCTTGGCATGTGAAGAAATTGACAATAAAGCAGACTTTGACATGTACATCTGAGCACAACTTTAACATGGGCTTTGATGTTATCACATTAACATGACCTGATTCACTGTTTTTATTGATAGTGGGGAGGCCAGACTAAGAAAGAAGTGAACCACACACCGGTTGTCTGCACTGCACTTGATGATATTGAATGTGCCGGGCCCAGAGAATTCCTGAGAGGGAATGTACCATGCATCAAGTAAGATTGTGGATACATTTCTTCATTGCACCTTTACAGACTCCAGTTTTTTTAGATTTGTGTTTGACAAACCCTGTCTAAACCCTTTTTCTTTATCGTCAAAACTATACTATCTACACTTTTGTATATTATTTATTGCATCGTAGCATCTTTTTAATTACAGGGATGAGAATTTTACGCAGCTGGCCGGGCAACGTTAGCCTTGGCGACTCGCGAGCATTCGCCCGACGGCATCTTTAGGCACATCTCAAGGCAAAATTAGTTAAGCTGTGAGTAAGGAAATTGGCTTGCCTCTGTAAACCTAACTCCCTGGCAGCAGTGATGCGACAACATCCGCCTTATTTTCGGCAGCATTTTGGCGCTACTTTCGTCACATAATTTCCACTTGTTAACTTAACTTAGGCGGAGGACTAGTGTTTTTACACCGCCACAATGTAAATTTGTGATTGGGGTTGCCATCACTTGGAGATGAGTTATTTAGTTAGATAGATCTAGGGCCTACTCAGCAAAAGTTTTCGCCAGCATGAGGATCGTGCCAGAGAAATAGACAAGCTGAACGGGAAGAAAGATTAAAAAAAACCTGAAACAGAATCTTCTTCGATGAGAAGCTGTTGTGCTAGACTCTTTCCCCTCTTTGTATCTAATCTCTTAATTTGCTATTGATAATTTCTCTGCCTTTTGTATTTCAAACTCCAAGATAAATCATTAGGTCATTGCCATGCCATCAGGTGTTTCCATGAGAGGGCAATGTTTCCAAATGACAAATCATGAGGTGATTGCCATGCCATCAGGTGTTTCCACTAGAGGGCAATGTTTCCAAATAGATCATGCATTTAACCCATTGTTCGCTTCATCTTTTCTTTTCTCCTGTGTTGTGTGTTCATCAGCAGCATTTGATCATATTCACGCCAAAAAACCCATAATAACTCATAGCTCATTTTATACATAAGAATTTGATTTCATTTTATCCATGAAAAATGTGTAAATGTTTAAACAGTGTAGGAGAAAGATACACAGATGTAAGTAACGTCAAATGTTTTAAAAAAAAAAAAAATAGTGTCCAACTGTCCATAATCTCCTTTATGTTGGTAGTTGATTCGGGAGTTATAAATTTAATAGTTCATTTATCACATATTTTTAAAAAAGTGAATGGTCTTGCACTAAAACAATTGGAAATTAATACAGTCAATGATGCTGCTCACTCTATACTAAGTGGTCTTTTCAAGTAAAGTTTTTATTATTATTATTATTATTTTTAATAGTAAATGTATTGTTGTCTTTGTGGTACCTTGATTTAAAAAAGGTAGTTAAGACAGAATGAGATGATCTAATGTTGCAATGTTGAGTTTTGCTTTAACAAAAACAATATATAACCGTTTTTCACTGGCCAATTTAGGAACTGTGGTGAATATAAATGTTGAACTACACAAAACAAGGTGACAGAGAGGATTTTTTTTTAGGAATTGAAGTTCGCGCTTTTTTTTTTATTTTTATTTTTACTTGACTTCCCTTTAAGCCAATGAACATGTGAAGAGAAACTTGTGTTTCTGTCAGCATACATTTAAGATTCAAGAGGTTTTTTTTACTCTATAAACCAAAATGTTTTACACTACACTAGCATAACACATCTTTTGGAATATGGTTTGAAATAATGTTTTCACCAGAGCTAAGATTTAGCTGTGGTTTTAATCCACCAGACTAAACGTCTGGCCAGTCAAATTAAATTTTTTGAAGTTGCATGTTTTCTCTTTTCGCAGATACACCGGCCACTATTTCATCACCACTCTGCTGTACTCGTTCTTCCTTGGTTGCTTCGGTGTTGACCGCTTTTGCCTGGGCCACACGGGGACAGCGGTGGGGAAGCTGCTTACACTTGGAGGCTTAGGAATCTGGTGGTTTGTGGATCTGATTCTGCTTATTACAGGTGGTTTGATGCCTAGTGATTATAGCAACTGGTGCACTTACTACTGATCAGAAGAGCAATGCCTCAAATTGGACATTCCCAGTTCTATACACCACATGCTTCAGAGAACAGCAATGTTTTTTCAGGCTGCTTCCAAACTACCCAGCTGCAGTCCTGTAAGCTTACCTGGGGAAACATCACCATACCGTTGTACCACTTGTGCTTTCCTCATGAGAAAAAGATACAGTCATATGTATACGTAAGTCAGTCAAAAGACAAGCAAAGAACTACCATTGAATCTTCCATCCATAATTTCTGCGATGCTGAACTACTTGAATGCATTTTAAAGTCGCAAAGTGCAGATGTTAGCATAACATACATTTTGTAACAATTTGATGGAATATATGCACTTTATTCCAAAGTCAACCGAGGTTGGCCTTCACCTGTGTTGGCTGCAACAAGTAAATTGATTCGCATTGCTGCAAGATGCATGTCAGTTGGGTTTTTAACTTCAGTTTGACATCAAATGAAAACATAATATTGCTCGCAGAGATGAAATTTCCATCTGTGGCAACATCCGTCAAGTAACATCATTTACAACTTCTAATGACTTGAGACCGACGGTTGCGAGCTTCTTCCCTTGCGGGCAGATTGCTTTGCCTCACTATTTTACCTCATACATTTCACCAAACATGCGGGAAGTACAACTGCAGGGGAAGATGGCTAAAGTGGTTTCCTCATCTCCTTTTCTGGTTGTCTGTAAATTGGTGGCTATTGCGTTTGAAAATAATGTGTTAAATGTGTCCAACCGAGTTGAGGTGAAGAAAATGATGTTCAAGTTCCACTTTCTCTTTTGTATTTGTTTCATGGAACGTAACAAAATGTGATTGCACATGTCTTTAGTAGAAAACATGTTCTAAACTATCCTATCCCAGTTAAAAGGGTAAATTCATAGCCCTGCTTAATTTTGGAATTGTTGTGTTTGTTATACATTCATTCAAGTTGATGTGATTGAATCTGCTTAAGTATTGGTTTAACAATGTTTATTTCTCAAATACAGTAATATATGTTGGCTAATTTATCCTTAGTATGAAATAATGTAAATATATTGTCGCTGACTATGTAAATATAAAAATAACTACCCAACTGTTTTATGTTGGATTTTTCTCTGTTCTCTACAATATTAAAATAAAGATTCTTGTAGTTCTGTGATTTTTTTTTCTTCTCTTTTGTGAATTAATAAGATAACCAGAATGTATTGTCTTCACTCTTGATTAGAACATGATCTGATACATTATGTGCTCATCACAGCTGTGTGTGTTCCCAGAAGGTGCTCCAGTTTCCCCTCAGTGTAAAACCATGCATGGAGTGACAAAAACATGTTCAGAAGACACTGCTTAGAGTATATTTTCATGCAATTACCACTATTTATGAAGTTGGAACCCCAGATCCAATCGTGCAGATGCATCCATCCATCTTCTACCGCTTATCCAGAGTCGGGTCGAGAGGGCAGCGGGCTTCACTGTTGAAGCCCAGTCACTTTATCCAGCTCATCCCGGAGGATCCCAAGGCATACCAAGAAAATACCTTCCAACAACTCAAATCCTGGTGCTAACTTCATTAAGGACACAAATAATCTGAGCACTATTGTCTCAGTATTATCTCAATTGCAAAAAGCAAATAAAATATTTTGGTAAGATAAACAACTTTTATTTTTTAAAAAAGGGGATATTTTCTTTTCAAACAGTTCATAAATCTAGCCAGTATTTTCACATATTTGCTCAATTTGGTAATTTAATCTGCTGTATTTGGGACTTTTCACATTTATTAAGCAGTCACAGATACAATGTTTTGCTCAAGGGCATGTTGACTGTGTTCGAAAAAAAAATAATGGGAGTGATCTTAATAGTGGAATTTGCACTTAACAAAACACACTTTTGTCATCTGTTAAACCGCTATATGACAACTGCCCAGCACTGTCTGTTCTAGACATTTTTACCTGGGGTCATGAGGGGGCGCCAGGAGGTTATAACCCCCACGCCCCCCACCCTTGCACACACAAATGCACACGCAAACCCACCCACACATTTCTAATTCAGGTTTCATTTTCTGCATTCCCTGGCAAGTTTCTTGTCTTGTGAATAACAGCTCAATGTTGAGCACTAACCCAGTCCGTGTAGGTCAGGAGTTAGTAACCCTAGTGCTACCGGAGCCATATGCTTTCCTGTCTGCCTGCTGATCAGGATGGTTTCAGGTTCCTACAGAGCTTGCTGATGAGCTGATCATTTGAGGTGTGTTGCAGATGAAGGAAAACAGGCAGGATACGGCTCTCATAGGAACAGGCTTTCCCTACCCTGGTGTAGGGAATGCAATTATAATTTCCTCCTATGGCTGAAACAATTGATTATTTTACCGGTCAAAAGTCACAGATAGCAATTGCAAATAGTCGACTAATCAGATAATGTGTAATTGATGTAAATCGCAGTGTAGCACACCAGTAAGTAACTTTGTTAACAAAATGAGTTAACAGCAAAAAAGAAAAAAAAAGAAGAAAAACCACAACTTTTACATTTGCAAAACTAACTCAGGGTTCCCACTTATTTCTTGAAATCATTGAATTCATTTTTCAGGACTTTTTCAGGACTTATTCATCAGCTACAGTACTATTGCCACATCCAGTACAAGTAAAGATATCACAGCATAATCAATTTTCATCGGTCGCCCCAAAAGACCCATTCAAAAGAACGATTTGTTTGCGAACATCAAAACATCTCATCTGGATGTTGACATTTAAATTACTATCATCACTAAGTAAATCAAGAGAATGGAATGCAACTGATTGACTAATGAGTTGCTTAAGAGTTGGAGGGAGTCCAAATCCCTTGCTTAGCACTCATGGCACTGCCACAGCCAGGTTGACTAGCCTGAGGGCATAACACTACCTCAAAACTGCATGAAAAGTCAAAACTCTGCTCTATGTGCATAATACAGCTTATTTACAAATGAAGTTTTTCTCATTGGCATGTTTTTTTTTTTTCAAAATGCAATGCTTGGTAAGAAATTATTTCCTTTTTGGATCACAACAGATACAAAATATATTTTTGCTATTAATTAATATTGCACTGTACACTTCTCAACAATAATTTAAGCCACAAATACACTATAACTAACTAACTAACTAACTGACTGACTGACTGACTGACTGACTGACTGACTCACTCACTCACTCACTCACTCACTCACTACCGATCCGCAATGTAATGCAGCTGCATGATGTGTTGCTGTCACCTTCCAGGCTGTTAACAGATAAATGTTTTCCCTTTTCGCCGGAAATAACGTTTCTCGTTTGCCTCACATGAGGTGAAGTAGTCGCAGTCAGATACAAACAGCTGGTTTAAGTTCATGTGTGAAAAATAATTTTATTAGGAAGAACTCCCGCAAGTGCTTCCAACAAAAATGAACTAACTCGGCCTTTGATTTTCACTCTTCAGGACCAAATTTCTCTCAAGTGGATGGGAATCAACAAATTGACCATGTAAGCCATGCTCTAAATTTGGTGGCCTCTAAATGTCTTTCTCCATGGAATATATGCCCCACTTTTTGTGCCTGATTAAAAGACTTTGATGGTAGCAGCTGGCGGCAAGCAGCCAAGAGGGAAGAACACACGCTATAATTTAGTACAATACTGTCAGAGTTGAGTGTTCTAATTCAGGTTTGAGAAAGGTCTATGCTAGGATGAAGAGGAATGTTTATGACAGTTGTCAGGCTGGCCATGATGTACGGATTGCAAAGAGTGGCCCTGAAGAAATTACAGGAAGAACAGCAGGTGGGGGTGGAAAAGAAGGTGTTAAGGGTATTTTGTAATTATTTTTTTTTAGGATGAACTTATCGTAGGGACAAACAAGGTTAGAGAGCGGATACTTTGGACAAAATCAGAAGAGAGATCTCAAATCTTACTTGCTAAAGGGATTACTGTTCAGTTACAAAGAACTGAACAGCAAAGGCTGAGCGGCGAGAAGCTGCTGACGATATTAATGATTTAGGATTCATCATTATTTTTCAGCCGTTTGTAAAATAAATTTATCTTAGAAATGTATGCATCGTGGTAAGGTTTAGATTCATTAATGGGGCAGCAGATACTGCCTGGTAGATGATATACATATATCATGCATTTCAATTAGTTATTTTACAAATTAGTATGCTGGACAGTCGGTATGGAGCTCTTAATGGTGTTCATAACCATATTTTAGTGTTAGTATGAGTATGTCAGAATTTTTTTTAATGAATTGTGCCACAGGGGCAAGATTCTTCATCCTTTTATAGGCGTGTATGGGAGGAAAGCTCTTCTAGTGTCAAGGCTGCATCAAAAGACGCTGCGTCTCCGAGCAACTGGAGGTTCAATGCATTCTATTCTTGCACAACTAATACAACAGTTGGTGTGCTTAGGAGGCAAGTTCCACCCCAGCAACCAGTATCCAGTGTCACATCAAAGCAAAATCAGTTTAGAAAATCCTCACATGTTTTTGCGCTCATCATTATATCAGGGCTGGAGCAAGACAAATTGGTCTTAATCAGACAAAGCATATTGTAGTCCTAGAATACAACCTTGGGATGATGCACAGCAGGGGTGTCCAAACTTTTTGCAAAGTGGGCCACATTATCCATCCATCCATCCATCCATTTTCTGAACCGCTTAGTCCCCACGGGGGTCGCGGGAGTGCTGGAGCCTATCCCAGCCGTCAACGGGCAGTAGGCGGGGGACACCCTGAACCGGTTGCCAGCCGATCGCAGGGTACACAGAGACAAACAACCATTTGCACTCGCACTCACACCTAGGGACAATTTGGAGTCTTCAATCGGCCTACCAAGCATGTTTTTGGGATGTGGGAGGAAACCGGAGTGCCCGGAGAAAACCCACGCGGGCCCGGGGAGAACATGCAAACTCCACACAGGGAGGGCCGGAGGTGGAATCGAACCCGCACCCTCCTAACTGTGAGGCGGACGTGCTACCCAGTGCGCCACCGAGCCGCCTGGGCCACATTATGTTAGATGAAAATGTATAGGGGCCGACCATTCGCACCAACATTCCTCGAACCATTACCATTGTAAATGAACTTGTAAATATGTTACTTTATCCTTTGCCCTTCTGCAGATAGGTTGATATTGCAAATGAGAATCGGTTGTCAATTGCACGACCAGAAAAGTTAAAGATTAAAATAATAATAAATTTAATACAAATGAACAATTTCATGAAAGCTGAAGGAATTTTTGCATTAGATGTATTAAGTTTGTTTTATGATTGTTATTGTTGTATAAAGAAGGGTGATCTTGGTATTTGTGACTGCAGTAAACAGGCCAGGTTGCATCATGTCAGGTTTTTAATCCAAATTAAATCATTCTCCATTTTATCGTTTTAATTTCAACTTCATACGCATCAATCAATCAATCAATCAATCAATCAATCAATCAATCAATCAATCAATCAATCAATCAATCAATCAATCAATCGATCGATCGATCGATCGATCAATCAATCAAGCAAGCAAGCAAGCAAGCAAGCAAGCAATCGATCAAGCAATCGATCAAGCAATCAAGCAATCAATCAAGCAATCAATCAATCAAGCAATCAATCAAGCAATCAAGCAATCAAGCAGTTTCTGATTTTAGCGTTGCCTTCGTCCTTGGTGTGTGGAAATTTGAATGAGGAAGTGTCTGTGTCACTATTATCTTGCAAACGGACACTTGTGTGCGCGTGAACTGGCAAGGGACGGAGGAGACAAGCTCGCAACCGATCATGAGCGCTGGCTCATGTGCGCGTTCCCGTTAGGACGAGTTTCATTTCTGTCTCGCTCTGGGGCACGCAAGTCCCCGAGACAGTGCCAGCGGGCGGGCCACTTATTATTGGTTTTATGACACAATGCTTCGGGCCAGTTTAAATTTAGACACGGGCCGCATTTGGCTCGCGGGCCGGACTTTGGATTGATCTACAGCACAGGCGTCAAACTCAAACTTTTTTTGGTTGTTGTTGTTTTTTTTTAAAATATGGTTTTTAGATGGTAATCACGACACAGCCATGCTTGTGCTGTAAAAATGTATGTAATTGTAAATATATTAAAAATACAGAATTTAAGAATGACGCCAAATAGCAAAATTGCGTCATAGCCTGCGACACAGCACAGGTGAGTTGTAAACAAACAGGTGTGTGTGTGATGGGCCATGGATTCAAAAGGCAAAAAGAGAAAGATTGCTGATGAGAACAGATGGTTTAAGAAAGAATGGACTGAACTATTTGCTTCCATTGCCAATGTTGAAGCATTGCCTGCATGTTTGATTTGCAATGACAATAACAAGAAGAGGAATTTGGAGCGACATTTTCAGCTAAAGCATGCTAAATTTGCTGCCGATCACCCAGTTGCAATTGAGAGGAAAGGTGCAATTGCAGTGCTGATGGAGAAATTTGAGGACCGAAAAACCGGTTTCAAGAAGTGGATTGCATCTCCAAACTCTACTACTGCTGCAAGTTTTGTTGCAGCCCCGGAGATAATAAAGCGCGGAAAACCATTCACCGATGGCGAGTACATGAAGGATTCATTCATTAAATTATAGGAGTGCCTATTTTCGGACTTCAAAAACAAAACCGAGATCATTCAGAAAATTAAAGACATGCCTCTCCGCACAAACAATATCACCGATCAGCAGCAAATCAAGGACATCAATTCAGCTCCAGCTTTTTCTCAATTGCCTGTGATGGATGAGTCGTGTGACGTGACCGATATTGAACAGACAGCTCTGCTATGCAGGTACGTGAACTCTAAACAAATGATCAAATTGATACCACTATTTTTTAAAAAATATATATTTTAATAGTAGGCATACAACTTATGTATTGACAGTCTATGTTGCATTATAAAAGGCTTTTAGATTTTTGCGGCTCCAGACAGGTATTAAAGGCAAAGTCTTCTGTTGTTAAAATTACATTTGTTAGTTCTATTTATTGTGACTAATCAGTAATAAAATTCTGTGCATAGTTTCAAAACTGATACTGAGCAACACAAAGGGTCTTGCCAATATGGTGCAATATACTGTCTGTTTCATGTTACTAATTATCAAAATGTTATCTTTGTTTGCTTTCTTTTCTTTTTCCTTTCCTCTTGCTATTGCCAAGTCAGTTCTCATACTGGTATCTTCGTACATCTATCTCAGATACACCTCAAGGGGGCAACTTTATTAAAGTAATTGGATGAGCTGATTAAAACATATGGAGGAGCTTTGCGTTTAATGAGGTATTGATGATAAAGCTAAAATTTGCTTTAGAGTAACGATAATGGCATTACAAAAGGTTCGGAAGGGTCCAATTAAATGTTTTTTATATGTGTTAACTGCCTTCAAGGGTCTGTTTAAATACTGAGAGCGATCAGTTGAAGCAATATTTTATCTTATATTTTCCCATACAACGCAGAACATGTTTGCATCGTTTGGGGGAGTGATGATGAATTATGAGGCTATAATAATACAATATTACACCCAGCTCTTGAAATGCTTTTACATGATTTAATGATGACAACTGTAGTAATTTGAACTGGACTGCATAGCCCAGGCAATGTTTTCCCCCTAGCTATCTGGTTGATAGCTAAAGTGAGGAAAAAAAGTCACTGACAGAATTCCATTTTCCAATGGTTTTGTTATGACTGTAATTACAGTAGTGAGCATATAATGACTACTTACTTTGACAAAAAGTGTAGTTAAGAACCCTTATGTAACAGGAAAAAGAAATGTTCATTTTTTTAGTGCTGTCATTTTGCGTGCCCCTTCAGCATACAAATCCATTACTTCCCCGAGAAAACTCATAATTCATAATCTCATTAGAGTGGGTGTGAATTAAAGAGGCTGTGCGCGTTCTTTGTGCAATTTCCTGATCAGCAAGTGGCCTAGTTTTGAAAGTCAAGAACTGTCTGTCTCAAAAGCAGTGCTCTCAACTTTGACAAACACACTTAGTGACTTTGAAAGGACTCTATATGTTCTCATAAGGGGGGGGGGGGGGGGGGGTAGTCTGGTTGAGAGTTTTCGATGCTTTCCACTTAGCCACAATCATATGTCACATAGTTGCTGGGCTGGGCCATTGTGCACACCTTTTTCGAGAGTCATTTTCCTTCTCAGCATGAAGAGCTTTCACCTTTAGGGTTGAGAGTTTTGCCTTTCACCTTTCACCAGCAGGGGGCAGAAGTGATCTATGATGTGTCCCCTTTGTAATCTGGTGCCACCAATCTAAATTGGAGCAAGAGATGCAGCTGGGGAACACTATTTGTACCTCTTCCCTTGTCGACCCTGATGCACACAGGGAAGGTCTGCTGCTTCCAAGGTCAGCTATCTGAGGACCAGTCCTGACCGCAGTTGCTCTCCTCTTTCAATGATGACTGCTCGACTAATTGGCTATGGGTTGCCTCTGTGACGCTACAATTGAAAGTGAGGCAAAATGACAGCCCCTGAGGTCCATATGAGATTCAGCTTTTTAGCGGTCCGGTATGGCAACTGTCAGAGCTGGGGCTGTTTGAGGTAAACTCTCCATATCCTGTTTCATTAGCCTTGTCTGCTGTAATAGATAAGATGTAATGTGGTGGCAAAGTGCATATCAAAATCCCTTCTTTGTTGGTTACCATCACACAACATCAAGGGAAAATAAGCTTCATTTTGATATTGGGTTTAGGCTACGTCTTTACTTTTTTATGGCCTCAGTCATGGCGAATAATCTATTAAGAGGATTTAGAGTTGTTTGAAATTGAGGTCAGATGTGTCTTGAGAATTAGCAATCATCGTTTTCAAGGAATTCTTGAAAGCTATGTGCAGGAGGAAGTATTATCACTAGTGAGTTGAAAATGAATCTGCTCTCATGATGATATGACAGTGCAGACCAGAAAAAAGCAGGAAGTAACGAGAAATCAACACACGTGCGCATGCATGTATACCCTATCACCCCTCCCCCCCTACAAATATGATTTTTAATACAAATACATGCAGACTATTATACTAGATGCGGCAATCTTTCTGACCTTCTCTATTCTTCTTCTGCATGCTCCATTGGTTGTAATAACAGCTCATAAAGATCCACTCCGATTTTTTCAGTGGCACCAAAGCTTTGCACCGGTGTTTTATTGTAAATTCAGTTGAGTGTAAGTTCAATTTAAAGTCGTTCAGACATAAGATACGGTTGCCCTCCAGTACAACCGTATCTTATGTCTGCTAAATTAGAACTTAATTCCAGTGAGTTCCATGTTATTGTGAGTGCGATGCATTACTATATTCTCGAATAGGTGGGGAATTGAATGTTGATTAAAACAATCCAGCATATCATAGCATTCCCCATACTGAAAATATAATTTCAGTTGCAGAGGCATGTTTTCCCAAATTTCTTTTTAGCTTCGTCTTTTGATATATAGCAGTAACAAATCTGAGTAGTTTGGGCAACAAAATTAGACAAACGTGCTTGATATCAACTCACCTACTTGGTTAGTTTGCTTGCAGGTCTGTATTTTGTGGTATTCAGTATCAGTGATAATAAGTAAAAGAATGTTATGAAAAAAATTACGTTTGAAATAAATCAACAAAAAAAGCCAAAAGAGGTCTAATTGTCATGCACAACATGAATGACTACAGTCAATGACACTGACAGGAAATCAACTGTCTCGCCAAGGGAGCTATAACTTATGGTCAAAATAACCATAGCATGTACATATCCAATAGTAATATATGCATCTCACCGCTCAGGATCTTACAGTGGTGACAGGAAGGACACAGAAAACAAACATTTATGTCTGTGAGGACCTTCAGAGCGCCTCCTTCAAAAACTCAAAGGGCTTCTCAAGCTTTTTTAGAGGCTGGACCTTTTGAAGACTGATTTAATGTGGGTCATGGAGGCTGTCAGAGCCAAAATGCTGTTCAGTGAAAGTTCACATGAGATTGCATTTGTCATCCGTTTTTAAACACTAATCCAATATCAGCTCATAAAATCCTCAATGCTTAAATATAAACTTGATGTTACATTCTGACATTGTAACCGATTAATCATATCATTTTTTGATAACCTTGAGGTTATATTATCAGAATGATAACATGGGTGAATGTCCGGCTCATTAAAGCAGGGGTGGCCAATTAATTTTGCAATGGGCCCACATGAGAAGCTGGAACATCTGTCAACTTTGAGTTTGTATTTTGTGATGTCCATCCATCCATCCATCCATCCATCCATCCATCCATCCATCCATCCATCCATCCATCCATCCATCCATCCATCCATCCATCCATCCATCCATCCATCCATCCATCCATCCATCCATCCATCCATCCATCCATCCATCCATCCATCCATCCATCCATCCATTTTCCGAACTGCTTATCCTCACAAAGGGCACAGGCGTGCTGGAGCCTATCCCAACTGTCCTCAGGCTGTAGGCAGGGTACACCCTGAACTGGTTGCCAGCCAATCACAGGGCACACATAGATGGACGACCACTAGCACTCTCACTCACATCTATGTATATGGGAAAAATAAATGACTGATAGGGTTCACAACTCATTTTGACCATATGATTATTTGTATAAAGCTGACTGGAATCATTAATTTTGCTAATGCTTGCTAAAAGATGGTCCACTCTTTGCTTATGTTCTGCACGCTTGCTTGGCTTGTTGTCCAAACATGCTCCGCTAGTTTCTGTTTGCAAACTGTAAAGATAAACCGATAAGACCCTCTGCAGCTGGGCTGAACCAGTTTGCAGAGGTGACCCCAAACCTGTTACCACTCAACCCCACCCCATTTCTGACATTAAAAGGCTCCTGCAAGAGGGGAAAGTTGGAGTTGCTTTCAAGCACTTTGTGTTACGCAAAGTGATGCTGGCTCTCCCCGTTTGCAAACGTAAAATGGGCATACTGACTTTATACTGTGGTTCTTGCAAAAATGGTAAAGTGAGGAAAAACTATCATCTGCGAACCTAAGCGAGGGCTTCAATGGAAGCTTAGTCAGACATACCGTAATTTTCGGACTAGGGCCCCACGTACAACCGGCATCATTAGCGGCTTTGTTTCTAAGAGACACGGAGGACGAAGAGTTTGAAGGATTTGGAGTGACACAGAAGGTTTGAAAAACTATTATGGCTTTTACGCACGCCCGGTCCTACTCTACGGAGCTCTCTTTAACCTCCGTGGATGGAAGTCTGGGGCCGGCGCTCGGCCGGGTGGCTGTCCGGGGACGGTAGATGGGGCTCGGACATGGCTTTTACGCACGCCCGGTCCTACTCTACGGAGCTCTCTTTCACCTCCGTGGATGGAAGTCTGGGGCCGGCGCTCGGCCGGGTGGCTGTCCGGGGACGGTGGATGGGGCTCGGTCATGGCTTTTACGCGCCGCCCGGTCCTAATCTATGGAGCTCTCTTCCACCTCCGTGGCTGGAAGTCCACGCCGCCACACGGCTGGAAGTTTGTTTTGTTAAATAAAGAGCCGTTTACCAAACCCACGTCTTTCCTTGTACTTTGTTAACGCTACAATATAGTTATACTAGATCTGTGGAATAACGACGAGGCTGACGTCAGGGCGCACGCGCGGCGTTGTTGACAAAGGACGAGAAATTTGATCGATGGATTTAATGATTTAGAGTGCACAGATGGTTTGATAATATTATTGCTTATATAATAGTTATTTGATGTCTAATTTATATATCGTATAGTTATTTGATGTCTAATTTATATATCGTTATATGGGCCTGTGGAATATTTGAAGTGCAAGCGCCGTCAGCGGCGCGCACCCATTGTTGACATAAAGGACGATCGATGGATTTAATAAATTGGAGTGACAGATGGTTTTATAAACGTGTTATTTATGTAATAGTTTTTTTTAATAACTCTGAATGTTACGTCAGGCCCGTTCTCAGCTCTTAGACTTAGACTTAGACAGAACTTTATTGTCATTTTGTCAACACTAGGTGTGTACAAAACGAAATTTCGTTGCATACGGCTTTCAACAATGTAGAGGTATTTCGGCTGGTTAAAAAGTGACATTCTATATAAACATATGAAATAAGATAATTATAAAGTACAAAGTGCAGCAGTGATAAAGTATGTAAACAGTGCAGGAGACAAAAGCAGTATTTACAAGTGTGCAGAGGAATGCTACGTTTGAATGTTCAACAGTCTGACGACAGCAGGGAAAAAACTATTGCAGAACCTGGTGGACCTGCAGCGGATGCTGCGAAACCTCTTCCCAGAGGGCAGCAGGGAGAACAGTCCATGGTGGGGGTGTGATGGGTCACTGATAATATTTCGGGCTCGGGACACGCAGCGCTGGGATGACAAGTCCTGAATGGAGGGAAGAGGAGCCCCGATGATCCTCTCTGCTGTCCTCACCACTCTCCTCAGGTTCTTCCAATCGGAGGCGCTGCAACCTCCACACCACACCGAGAGACAGCTTGTCAGAATGCTCTCTATGGTGCTTCGGTAGAACGTCCTCATGATGGGTGGGGGCAGGTGGGCTCTCCTCATCCTCCGCAGGAAGTACAAGCGCTTCTGTGCCCTCTTGACCAGTGTTGTGGTGTTCACAGTCCAGGTGAGGTCGTCTGTGATGTGGACTCCCAGGAATTTAGTGCTGCTGACCACCTCCACAGCTGAGCTGTTGATGATCAGTGGAGCGTGGTGAGGCTGGTTCTTCCTGAAGTCGACGATGATCTCCTTCGTCTTCTCCACATTCAGGATCAGGCTGTTTTCTCTGCACCAGCCCACCAACTGCTCCACCTCCTCTCTGTAGTCCAGGTCGTTGTTGTCCCTGATGAGGCCCACCACCGTTGTGTCGTCTGCAAACTTCACGATGTGATTGGTGGTGAACCTGGGGGCGCAGTCGTGTGTCATCAGGGTGAACAGCAGGGGGCTCAGGACGCAGCCCTGAGGGGAGCCTGTGCTGAGGGTGATGACATCTGAGGTGTTCTGTCCGACCCGGACTGACTGAGGTCTGTTGGTGAGGAAGTCTAGCAGCCAGTTCCGAAGGGGGGTGCTGAAGCCCAGGTGTTCCAGTTTTTCCACCAGATGTTGTGGAATGATGGTGTTAAACGCTGAGCTGAAGTCCAGGAACAGCAACCGCACGTGGGTGTTCCTCTCCTCCAGGTGAGCCAGGCTCAGGTGAAGAACGGAGGAGATGGCATCCTCAGTAGAGCGGTTCTGCCGGTAGGCAAACTGGAACGGATCGAATGTTGGGGGGAGTCTGGAGACGATGTGATCTTTGAGCAGCCTTTCGAAGCACTTCATCATGGTGGGAGTCAGTGCCACAGGTCTGTAGTCATTCCATGAGGTGATTTGAGGTTTCTTCGGCACCGGAATGATGGAGGCAGCCTTGAAGCACACTGGCACTTTGGCTTGGTCCAGCGAGATGTTAAAAATGTCTGTGATGACACCAGCCAGCTGGCCTGCACATTCTTTGAACACCCGCCCAGGTATGTTGTCGGGGCCTGGGGCCTTACGTGGGTTGACTCTTCTCAGAGTCTTCCACACGTCGGCTGAGTCAAGGCAGAGGGCCTCCTCTTCCTGGTGGGGAACAGTTTTCACTGCAGGAGTGCTGTTTAGTGCCTCAAAACGCCCAAAGAAGTTATTTAGACCATTCAGGAAGTCAGCATCAACCTCACCCACCGGGGGGGAGGGTAAGTTGTAGTCCGTGATCGCCCGTATGCCTTGCCACATACTCCTGGTGTTATTGGCGTCGTGGAAAAAATCCTGAATTTTTCGACTGTGGCTTCGCTTCGCTAGCCTGATGGCACGGTTCAAGTTGGCGCTCGCTGTCCTCAGTGCCTCCTTGTCGCCAGACTTGAAGGCTGAGTTCCGTGCTCGTAGCGTATGACGTACATCCTCAGTCATCCAGGGTCGTTGGTTGGCTCGGGTGATGATGTTCTTAGTGGTGCTGACGTCCTCGGAGCATTTGTTGATGTAGGCTGACACAGTCATGGCGTACTCATCAATGTCGATCTGATTGTCATATGTTGCTGCTGACTTGAACATGTCCCAGTCAGAGCACTCAAAGCAGTCCTGGAGTGCCTCCATGGCCCCCTCAGACCACACCCTCACCTGCTTCACTGTGGGTTTTGCTCTGATCAGCAGGGGCCTTAGACTTAGACTTAGACTTAGACAGAACTTTATTGTCATTTTGTCAACACTAGGTGGGTACAAAACGAAATTTCGTTGCATACGGCTTTCAGCAATGTAGAGGTATTTCGGCTGGTTAAAAAAAGTGACATTCTATATAAAAATATGAAATAAGATAATTATAAAGTACAAAGTGCAGCAGTGATAAAGTATGTGAACAGTGCAGGAGACAAAAACAGTATTTACAAGTGTGCAGAGGAATGCTACGTTTGAATGTTCAACAGTCTGACGACAGCAGGGAAAAAACTATTGCAGAACCTGGTGGACCTGCAGCGGATGCTGCGAAACCTCTTCCCAGAGGGCAGCAGGGAGAACAGTCCATGGTGGGGGTGTGATGGGTCACTGATAATATTTCGGGCCTGTATGCAGGGATTAGCATAACAGATAGGTGGTCTGAAGAGCCGAGGTGGGGGCGGGGGGCTGCTCTGAATGCATCCTTTATATTGGTGTAAACCAAGTCCAGAGTGTTCTCTCCCCGAGTTGGAAAATCCACGTGTTGGTAAAAATGAGGGAGAATAGTCTTCATGCTAGCCTGGTTGAAGTCCCCAGCAATGATGAAAACCCCCTCTGTGTGCGTGGATTGCAGCTCACTGATTGTCCGATAGAGAACCCTCATGGCCTCTTTAGTGTTAGCGCTAGGAGGCACGTACACAGCCGTGATGCTAACAACAGTAAACTCTCTGGGCAGGTAGAAGGGTCTGCAGTTAACAGTCAAAAGCTCGATGTCTTCATTTGTGTTTATGTCACGTTAGCATACCTATCGTTTAGCCTGTTGTTGCTCGTTCATGTCTGTTATTGGTGTTGGATTTTGTCGAATAGATTTCCCCCCAAAATGCGACTTATACTCT
Organism: Syngnathus acus; assembly: GCF_901709675.1. Taxonomy (NCBI): domain Eukaryota; kingdom Metazoa; phylum Chordata; class Actinopteri; order Syngnathiformes; family Syngnathidae; genus Syngnathus; species Syngnathus acus. Next base: position 15,409,341 of record NC_051094.1, on the reverse strand, counting down.
GGAGCGACTTATATATGTTTTTTTCACGTTATTGGGCATTTTATCGCTAATGCGACCTATATTCCGGAGCGACTTTTAGTCCGAAAATTACGGTACAAGTATTTAAGCACTTAAGTAGAATTAGCATGAGTCACCTTTTTAATGTCAGCCAGTGGAAGTGTGGAAAAAATAAACTCAAAGTACTTATAATGATGTATAGCTATAATAACTATTGAGTTTTCCAGTTTACTAAGCTAGCATGACACTCACTTTAAATGATGAAAGAATCAGTTTTCAAAGTGTTACGGTGGCAAAAGTTTTACTTCTGAAACAAATTAAAAAGGAAATTAATTTCAAACAACAGGTTGAGCTTGCAATCGTTTTAGTTCTGAAAATTGATTATTTACTGTAAAGAACACACAACAATGATGACTCAAACACTACGCGACAACGAATGCCTTAGTGACAGTCGATAAAACATCTACTAACGTTTTACCTCGACAACCAGTGACCCAGTAAAATGCACTGAAATGTACTTTATCAATGTTGGTAGCCGGTAAGTTTTAATTGATATAGTATGGCAGTTGGAGTCAGTGAAACATTGTTTCCCTAACAACAATGCTACATCATTACTTTTCTGTCAAAGATCCCATCTTTGCATCGAATTTCTAGTGGGTAAACACATACAGACAAGTAATGATGCACTCATCTCCACTGAGCTGCAAATATTTTTTATTATATACATTATATATTATAATTAATATTATTTTATTATTTTATTTATTTATTATTATATATATTTTATATTATAATTACTATTATTTTATGTCTGATAACTTTAGCATCTGTCATCTGTTGATATGTAATTTCCCCTTAGGAGGGCAATTAAGCTGCTACTCCCTTTAGAATAAGAGAGAGCAATTGGTTTTCACTGAGAGCGTGTCATAAAAAGATGATGCCAGGTGTGGAAACACCTTTAAGGTGTCCAGATGTCAGCTGTTTTCCAAGGCACCGAAAAGCAATTCACACAGTTTCATTCCCGACAAGTGACAGGCCTTTGACAAGCCTTCACAACAACTTCTAGCCTTGTAACTTGCTGCTCTGCTTTGTAAATTATCCAGAATAAGAGCTTCTTTCCAGATCATTTATATGCAAACTTATTTTTCAACAGCCAGGTCCACCATAAGATTCATCTAGGTAACTTTATTTATGGGTCTGTGGAATGTTTGATGTGAAGGAATGAAGGATGACCTCCATCACGGTGGAATGCTCTTGATCAAGCAGTACAAGCAATCAGCTCACCCCTCAGCATTTTGCAGTGATGACAACAGAGAAAGGACAAGACTGTTTGTCAGTGAAGACATGTTGAATGTCAGGGAGTAGTAGTGAAAGCCCATTCAAGTAGCGCTGAACTATTATTGCCGCTTTCAAAGCCCCTCCACAATATTCTCAAAGGGCTTGTCAATGCTTTAAGCATATATTTTCAACATAATTCATCATTCTATAGAATATACTAGACAAAAGCTTCTCACAGAGCACATACAAATATCTTAACGCTGAACTCCACAGAAATTCTCCCCACAATAGATTAAGAATAGCCTTTTCATTTCACTATTTATGACTCGCATATTTTATAAATAGCAGATTAATACAACAGCTGTTCACAATGGGTTTTCTTGCTAGTTTATAGATATATTCTCGCTCTCTTTCTTGCTATATCTCATCCATACGTCTGCCCGCCAGTCTGTCCATCCATCCACTGAATAAAATCGCTATAAAAAAATCACATTCTAAAAAACAATGAAGTGTTCAGACCTAGTTATGTTAGACTGATTATCAATTATACTTCATTTATCAGTATTATTAGTGTGTAAATTAAAATGAGAATGTTGATCATTTTATTTACAGTGGACAGTGTGGGACTAATTATTTATTGAACAAAATCCATCCATTTTCCATACCGCTTGTCTTCCGGAGTATCCAGAGGAAACCCACGCAGTTATGGGGAGAACATGCAAACTTCACACAGGAAGGCCCAAGCCGGAATCAAACCCACTACCTCCACACTGTGAGATGAAAGTGCTAACCAGTGCCCCACCGTGCACCAGTGCACCCCTGCAAGGGACTAGTACCGTATTTTACGGACTATAAGGCGCACCTAAAAACCTAATATTTTCTCAAAAGCTGACAGTGCGCTTTATAGTCCGGTGCGCCTTATATATGGACCAAATTCCTAAATTTAAACTGGCCCGAAGCATTGTGTCATGAAATCAATCATAAGTGGCCCGCTGAAGACTATAAATCATGAATCAAAAAGACTATGGATCATTATTTTGTGAATATAAAGTAATTTGTTGCGTCTGAAGTTGAAATAAAAAATATAAAATGGAGAATGATTTGATTTGGATTAAAAATCTACATGATGCATTAATGGTGCGCCTTATAGTCCGGTGCACCTTATATAAGGACAAAGTTTTAAAATGGGCCATTCATTGAAGGTGCGCCTTATAGTCCGGTGCACCTTATAGTCCGGAAAATACGGTAATGTGTAATACATTACATTTTGGAAGTAATTTGCCAAATCTTTAAGCAGAGGTCATCCATATCCCAGGCAGTTATAAACAAATAGTAAACGAGAAATAATTCCCAAATCAGGGCAAGTGCTGCACTGAAGTGCATCATGTGACTATACTCTATTTTTTTTAGTAGAATTGGAGATAACTGTAATCAGTAGAATAGAAAAGCATTTAAAATCTGAGAAATAAGTTAGTTTTCAGTGTTGTCTGATTCCTCTGGTGTGTATCACAAGACCTGGGTATGGTTCTACACAAGGAGTATAACACACTGTGAGGGGCTCTGTTGGAAGCTTTGCTGTGGATATACGTTCATGAATATTTCATATTTCTACCTTTACTGTGGAACCAGCCTGTTACATTCCCCTTGCCAAATGCAAAGTGGAGATAAACAAGAGGGAGCTTTATGACAGTTGGTTTGTATAGGGACATCATAAGGACAATCCAGCTTGCCCCCAGCATGACTGTAATATTTGAAAACCATGGCAGTGGCATGGTGCAGAAATAGTGATTCCAGCTGGTTGGCATACTGTTTATCAGCAATATAAAGGAAACTAGAAAGCTCCCAGCCAGCTAGTCAAAGGACACAAACAGATGCTGTACAGACAAAACATCCATTTATTCCTTACTTCAACCTCTCAAGCTTCCTCAGCACGTATGTGGGAAGGCAAAAAGAGAAAAAGTACACGCTGAGCTCAGTGAAGCTACTAGCAGAGCCTCATAGAAGGTGCTTGCCTCATTCAAAACAAACCTCGTAGTAAAAAAGGTCTTTGATTAACACATAACTTTACTTAAGTCTGGCGCGAGGCGCAGTACGTATAAATCAGCACAGTGGCAGGTTAGACCAAGTTTTGGCATTGTGCAAGTTTGTGTAGGATTGAAAATAGCCAACCTGATTCGCTTCGACTTGAAGTGACTTCTCATTTTCTTTAAATCTGGCCTGCAAGAGCAAAGCGTCTGGCCCACCAGACTAACCTCATGCCGACTCAGCGACACTTTTGTAACCAGGCTTGGGGAGTTGAACGAGTGGATGCGATGTCAGAAACAGCCAGTGTTGGGAAAGTTCATTTTTTCCACAAACTAGTTCCAAGCTCAGTTCACAAATTTTAAAATGTTCAGTTCATCATTGACATTTTTTTTTTAACAAAGTTCATCATTCCAAAAGTGAAAAGTTCATAGTTCTTTTCTTCACCCAATCAAAAAAAGGTTGTTGCGACCTGTTACCCTTTGGCAACTTGGCATTTTCACCCATTCTATGTACACTAGTATCCAGGTGGTGCTGTCACTTTACAATGTCAAATACAAGAAAAAATTGCTTGTATTGTTTTTTCTTTAATGAATTGAAAAACATGACTATGATCCAGAATGTGCAAACACGAACAATCTGCTGCAGGTGCCAGACTAAGGTTGGAAACAAACGATGTACAAATGAAGTATTCAATGTGCAAAACATTTTAAGTAACATGAAAATGAAATGAAATGAAAATTAACTTTTAAAGTAACATATTTAAAAAAAAAAAATTAAAAACTAATTTTTAAAGTAACATAATATTTTAAAAAATGAACACTAACTTTTAATTTCTTTGTGAATGTTTCTTAACTTGTTTGCTCAAAGAAGCAGAAAATGTTTATAATTTGGGACATAAAAGGTCAACGGGTTCAAAGCCCAAAAAAATGACTAAAAGAACACAAAATAATCTCTTTAAGAGTAATTTGTGGTTCAACGCCATTGAGGGCTCTAAAACTTCTCATAAAATCCCTGAATACTATCCCAGGAAGATACCTTATCGTTGCCATTTGACAAATAAAAAAGGTGAATGGGGCCGATCGTCACGCGACTGAGTTTATATCGACAGAAGCATCATCGCGCTTTTTCCCGTCCTCCAAGCACACGTGGCATTTTGATGATGCACGCACCGTGCGACTGTTTGTGTCCGGGATTGTCAAATCCTTTTTCTCCCGCCTAATTTACCCTGTGTATAGCGAAGTTTTATTTTGAAGTCTAAGGAAGAATGTGAACTGCTGTTCAAAACCATTCATTGGCCCCAGAAAGAGCATTTACAAAAATGCGCTATGTTCAGTTTAGGTTTGTCCAAAACGTGAAAGATTTCATGAACTTTTGTTCATTGAACGTGTTCGGGTACACTGTGGCTCAATGAAATGAAAATTAAAAATATTATGTGTAACGTGTGTTATGTTTAAATGTTAGTGTTCACGTGTAAAGCAAGTAAATAGAGGAATATTTGGCAAGTACACTCGTGAAATCAAGCTTAGTGTGTTATAAATTGTGTGTGCTTTACCACTGGGGAGAGAGTATCTAATGAAGTCTGCAGATTTAATTTTGCTGGCTTTGTCTTGTAGTGCCTGCTAAGTTTTTTGCCCCAAAAGTCCCATTAAAACCTTGCCAAGTAAGAAATGAGCTGTGGGAGATGAAGGAAGAAAAAAAAAAACACTTGTCATATCAAGTGGAAATAGCTTTTCATGTAAAATGTGGCCAATTTACTAATGATTCCTTCTAAATCAAACTGACACATTCATATATATACACACACACACACACACACACACACACACACACACACACACACACACACACACACACACACACACACACACACACACACACACACACACACACACACACACACACACACAGCATGGCACGCATTCACATCCCCACGAACACTTGTGCTAACATTGCAAGTAGGTTAATGCAAATATAAAATGATTTAATTTCTGTTATGTGATGTCAGGTGACTTAACTTATCTGGATTTCTGCTACTTTCTTGACCAATAAAATTTTCTTTTAAGGTAAAACAAACAACCTAACTAACCAACTAACTAACTAACTAACTAACTAACTAACTAACTAACTAACTAGAAGATGAATGGCTGCATCTGCACAATTGGAACAGGGGTTCCAACTTCATAAATAGTGGTAATTGCATAAAAATATACAATTGCATAGAAATAATACAATATACAATGACTAACAATTACCAACTATCCATCTATCCATCTATCTATCTATCTATCTATCTATCTATCTATCTATCTATCTATCTATCTATCTATCTATCTATCTATCTATCTATCTATCTATCTATCTATCTATCTATCTATCTATCTATCTATCTATCTATCTATCTATCTATCTATCTAGTATCTATCTATCTAACTGATAATCAGTAGAATTGAACAAAAGCTGTATTGAAAGAATACATTGCTCGTTTGTTCGTTTTGTTGTGGACTACATGATGAAGTAAACAACTCTGATCCTTTACCAAGGCAAAATGCTTGATTGGCAGAAATAGACTCCTCTGCCAGTTTACCTTGACACACTGTCTGAAATGGAGCGGAATAAAGTAAAGGGGGTATAGTACGAAACAAAAGGCATCATAACAAGAACAGTAGTAAGAAGTGGTCAATAAGGTTTTGTTCTAGTTAAATGGGGAAAACATAATAAATTGATTGACAAAACTTAAAAAAAAACAGTTTGCCATTACTTAAATGTGTATAAACAAAAGGCCAAAACACTGACGGAATGATTTGTTAAAAATTACCTGGAGTTGTGTGGTCATACAAAAGATGCCCGCAAGTTTGAAAATCAATTGAGATTTGCGACTGGCCAAAAATGAAACCTCTGCGGATATGCAGGACTAAATCCCACGTTGAACATTCACATTGGCAGCACTGTAATTACCACACGAGATTTATGGGGATCGAACAATATAACATTTGCATATCATCCTCCTTGAGATTCATGAAATGTATTGGGGTAAATCAAAAAGCATTCCTCCAGGCAATCAAATGACTTTCGACACATTTATCAATGCTTTATTACATCATATTTAAATGTCCTATGTGTAGTTGAGATGTAAATTGTATTTTAACACACACTCACACCAGCCTTCTATTTGAGTTTTTAGATGAATAACGCTTACTTGATTCCGATACAAGATACATAATATTGCAAATGATTTTGTTTACCGTCTTAGTCTGTTACATCTTCAGTTTTGCCACTTTTATCATGTTTGTCTATACAGTATTTCATCAAAACGGGTTTTAGGAAACACGAGGTTTCTCCCTGTCAGTGGAAGGTTTTGGTTCAAATGTTGTCAGAATTGGTTTACTCTTAACCAGACTTGTCAAAATATAATTTATAAAATTATTTCTAGCAGGATGGTCCTATTTGCCATATTTCCCTCGGTCCAAACTATGGCCCAAAACAGCAGATGAACAGATGTTGTCGTTTTGTATGGTCCCCTCGTGAACGATTACGCTGTGATTTTGAGCATGGCCTTCATCAGGAGAGGCATAGTCAGCTTGTGATTGATGGGTTCCATGTCTGCTGAAACGTGGGTGGAGGAGACAGTCACAGCAGATGGTCTGTAGTATCGAACTCAGAAAGGTTAATTAGCCTGATAAAGGAAAATGTGTCAGACTTGGCACCATTTCTACAACTAGTTGGGACGTCTTTTGGCTTCGCTTATGTCCGCAAACGACACTTTTGGGTACTTGAAGAAGACAGCTAAATAAACTAATTTCTTACTGGTTCACACAATAGAACTGGAACAATGTTTTGCCTATGGCTCGAAATACATGAAAAAAGGATTCTGTCTTGAAAAGGGGGCTCAAATGTGTGGCCAGGGGCCATTTAAGGCCTTGCAGGATGATATTTTGCGACCCCGACCTGATATCAAAACTTAATGTTAGTGCAGCCCCCATTTTTTTGCTGAGTTATTGCCCTGGGCGTTTTGTTTTCTTTTTTCTTATCATTTCTGTGGCACCCTATCATATAACAATTTCCTCAAATGTAATAACAGGTCAGGTTTCTAAAACTTGACAGATAATGTAAAATATAGCTCTATATTTTGTCTTACACTATGGCATTTGGGGACTCCAGCGGTCTCCACTGCGACTAGAACTGTGGTCTCCAAAGGAGGTAGTAAGTCCATCACCCTCTTGGTAGGACCCTGTGCATCTGCAAGCGCATGTGGCTTTATGGCACTCAAGGTCTGCACTTGAACCCTGTCGTCATCCAGGTGTTTCACATCTCAGCCAGCAAAAGGTTGGTTGTTAAAATGGCTCCCACAGACTCAATTTCAACACAGTTTTTCCACATTCATAAAGCTCCACACTCTACAGAGTAGAATTAACACATTTTAATTGTTAACCATTTTACACTGTGTCAGTTACTTAGCAACACTGTGGTATTATTGAAGTACCGTAATTTTTGGACTATAAGTCGCTCCGGAGTACAAGTCGCATCAGCCATAAAATTCCCAAAAAAGTAAAAAAAAACATATATACGTAAGTCGCTCCGGAGTATAAGTCGTATTTTGGGGGGCAATTTATTTGACAAAATCCAACACCAAGAACAGTCATGAACGAGCAACAACAGGCTAAACGACAGGTATGCTAACGTGACATAAACACAAACGAAGAGCTGAGAACGGCCCTGACGTAACATTCAGAGTTATTCAAAAAACTATTACATAAATAACACTTTAATAAAACCATCTGTGTCACTCCAATTCATTAAATCCATCGATCGTCCTTTGTCAACAATGCGTGCGCGCCGCTGACGGCGCTTGCACTTCAAAATATTCCACAGGCCCATATAACGATATATATAAATTAGATATCAAATAACTATTATATAAGCAATAATGTTATCAAACCATCTGTGTCACTCCAAATCATTAAATCCATTGATCGTCCTTTGTCAACAATGGGTGCGCGCAGCTGACGGCGCCTGCACTTCAAAATATTCCACAGGCCCATATAACGATATATAAATTAGATATCAAATAACTATTATATAAGCAATAGTATGATCAAACCATCTGTGCACTTTAAATCATTAAATCCATCGATCAAATTCCTCGTCCTTTGTCAACAACGCCGCGCGTGCGCCCTGACGTCAGCCTCGTCGTTATTCCATAGATCTAGTATATAACTATATTGTAGCGTTAACAAAGTACAAGGAAAGACGTGGGTTTGGTAAACGGCTCTTTATTTAACAAAATCAACTTCCAGGCGTGTGGCGGCGTGGACTTCCAGCCACGGAAGTGGAAGAGAGCTCCATAGAATAGGACCGGGCGTGCGTAAAAGCCATGACCGAGCCCTATCCACCGTCCCCGGACAGCCACCCGGCCGAGCGCCGGCCCCAGACTTCCATCCACGGAGGTGAAAGAGAGCTCCATAGAATAGGACCGGGCGTGCGTAAAAGCCATAATAGTTTTCAAACCTTCTGTGTCACTCCAAATCCTTAAATCCTTCAAACTCTTCGTCCGCCGTGTCACTTAGAAACAAAGCCGCTAATGATGCCGGTAGTACGTGGGGTCCTTCGTCATCACGTGATCAATCTTTGTCCTTTATGTAAACAACCGCCGCGCCACGCCGCGTCGCGCTGCTGACGTCACTTGAAATTCAAATTACAGTAATCCCTTGCTACATCGCGGTTCGTTTATCGCGGTTTCACTCTTTTTTTTTTTGAAGATTTTTGAAAAAAAAACCACATAAGTCGCTCCTTATTATAAGTCGCCCCCCCACCCAAACTATGAAAAAAAACGCGACTTATAGTCCGAAAATTACGGTAATAAAAACGCAGCACATATGTTTCATCTCTCTCTCTCTCTAAATTGTCCGAAACAGTCAACTCGACTTGCTAGACGAAACAACTTGCTAGAAATGAAACAGCACTGCATGAATCAGCGCCGGGCGCACTGGCAGCTGTCTACCAAAATAGACAACCAGGTCTTTTTGGAAGGTAATTTCTCATTGCAGACATCTCTTTCAAGTCCAGAGAAATAAAATAATTGTCAATGTCAACCCCATTAGAGTCCCTTTAAATTACATTAAGATATAAATGACAGAAAGGTGAAATTTGGTCATGAAATGAATACAGTAATCCCTCGCTACATCGCGGTTCGTTTATTGCAGTTTCACTACATCGTGGATTTTTTTTTCCAAATTAAAAAAAGTATATAATTCAACATAAAACTTCTAATTTGGGGAATTATGGCACGTAAATTGCCCACACGCCAGCAGAAGCCAGGGAGTGCCCACGCAATTGCAGTGCGTACACTTGTACCTTTTTATAAAAAAAATTGTTATAATAATAAGAGTTCTAAAATATATTTACAGTGTTGTACCTTGTTATAGAAAAATTGTTATAATGATAAGAGTTTTAAAAACATATTTACAGTATGTACACTTGTACCTTGTTATAAAAATTTTATAATAATAAAAGCTGTTCTAAAAACATATTTACAGTATGTGTTAAGAATTCTCCATGTTATGTTATTCAGTCGTGCTTTGATTTGAGGTAGAGTGCTTTATTTTGAAGGCCGTTTTCAGTCGATACCACTTCCTGTTTCACGTTCGTGTACATACCGTATTTTTCGGACTATAAATTATATACAGGAAAAAAACATATACATTTAATCTAAGGTCCAGTAATCTTATTAAATTCACCATACCCAAAGTACGTACAGTTTTTGGTCGAAACTCCTTCCATTTCTCTGCAGCTTATGATTGGAATACTATGCAAAATACCCTTAAATTCACTGTCACCACATCATTTACAGTTTTCAAACAAAAATTGCAACAAGTTTTAGCCGACTCTTGCAGCTGTTATGTTATGTTTAAATATGTTATGTTGTATAGTTTTATTGTTCTTGGTTGTTGTTCTTTATTTTTGATTGTGTATGTATTTATATAACCTTGTTTTATGTATTTATTTATTTTTTAGCACTCCATCCCCCACCCCCCACAAAGAGCCATTGTTCTTTGGGTCAGGCCGCAGTTGTAAATAAGAACTTGTTCTTAATTGTTTGCCTGGGTAAATAAAGGTTAAATAAAATAAAAATAAAATTGACACAAAAAATTTACAGATGAGCGGGTGACCCTACTTCACGGATTTCACTTATCGCGGGTGGTTTTTGGAACAAATTATCCGCGATTAATGAGGGATTACTGTACAGCAAAAGTGAAGATATATATTTTCCTAAGGATTCAAAAGCTATTGACTATTGATTAGGACACACAAACGTCCTAAATGTGCTTTAGATATTTTTAAAACAATGTTATTAATGGGCCTCTGAGTGCACCAAGATTCATGCTCTATTTTTGCTATTTCTGGTTTTGTTGTGAATTCCTCCATGCCATTAACTCTAGCTATTGTCTGAGGCTTCTTTTTCATTTGATAAAAAAGAGCTTGCTCTTCTTTATTGAACACATTTTGCAAAGGTGAGCAATCAACGCGAAAAGATGATTCGAGCCTCCTTGTTGGAATCGTGAACAACTTTACGTAATGTACTGTGGCAACCAAGCAGAAGGTTTTTCCATTAAGATGTGCTTATTTCTTAATACCTGCTGGCTAAATGGTATCATCGGTTTCCAATTTGCATATAAATGTATTCTACTTTACTTGTGTATTTTGTAGAGGATTTATTTTAAGTGGTTCAGCATACAGATTTAAACAGTTTGACTTCATTACGGAATTGCTTTTATCAAAGATGGCTCTCTCAAGCACTAAAGCCCAAACATAGACCTAAATAACAGATTAAGCAACATGGTGTTGATGTCACAAGCAGGCATTTGCACATTTCAAATGGAAATGAAATGCTGTTGTTCATGAATCTTTTCATGAGGCTAAATAATGCAAGATGCTGAGGAAAATCACAAATTGTGTTTAAACTGAAACCTATTCTTCTGTATATACTGCTATATCTTCTCAGATGTGCGGTGCATGTCCTGTTTTCAAATTTGTTTTCTCGAGTCATCAATTGTGTTTTAGGCAGCATAGAGGCTCACTTTGAATCTTGCTTTGGGACTTTTGTGTGAAAATGATATTATTCTCCATATGTATATGTTTAGTTACAGTAATATATACGGGTCTAAATAATGCGAAACTCAGAAGCACAGTATATGTCATGTTCGAGACACTTTGGGAAGCAGACACGGTGACACACGCTCAGACGAAAACAAACATGGAAGACCGCCATCAACATTTTATCCTAAGATTTTCTTCTAATTTAAAGCAGACGTGTTCATAGTGTGGAAACACTTCTACAATGTTGACAGCGAATGCGAACAGGGCATGCCCCAAGTTGTACGTATGTATGTGAGTTATCATTTTACATAAAGATCCATCAATAATCGTGTTCTAAATCAATTATAGCCCCTACATCGGAATCAAATGGTGAGGCATCCACTGCGGTAGCCTGGACGAGGATCCCTTTATTTGTGCTTGATTCACAAAATGTCTTACTTTTTAAAACCCAAGTGTTTGCTGGGAGCTTTTGGGTGGGGGTGGGTGAGTTAGTCTCGAGGGGATACCATCGATCTCTGAGAGCCATGGCCTGCAACTCTTTTGTGATTATGGCCTAAATAAATAAACTTGACTTGATGATAAAGATTTGCAAATGACCTGGCTTGTCAAGAAGCAGACAGTTTTATTTGATTTACTTTTTGTGAGCGTCATCTTTGTGTGTTGTCACTGAGTGCAACTGCATCGTTTTGTGAAAGGGATAAAAGAGCCAAACTCTACTTGACATATACAAGTTGTTGTGTTGTCTTGAACTCCTAGCTCAAAGCATTCAGCTTCTGATCGAGCTTATGAGCAACTGAATTATTTATCCTGAAGGGCGATACAATATGCTCTTACATGATTCTGCTTGTGTTCAGTTTTTTTTCTCTTCTTTTTTTAACAGTATAAATAATAATAAAAAAAAACAGTTTGCCGTAATCTTTTTTTGAAGGAAAAACACAAATGCTTGTACTACCTTATAATCCCTCCAGCTCTTAAATCACAATAATGTCCCTGAGGTCACACAACCCTTAATTTCTACCCAAACTGTTGAAAAAATATGCTTATATTTTATCTCAATACTTTACTGATGCTATTTGTTAGTCTGTCTGTGTATTTTTATATTAAGCCTAATAGGCTTATCTGAAGCAATGTGTGTGCACATTTTTTTTTTTAAATTTATCTTAAGTTTCACAGTAAACCAGGGTATATTCTTTCCCATAACAATTCAAAAAAAAAAAACTAAACAAAAAACAAATCAGCTGAAGAACAGCTTACTGTATATCTTGAACAACTTGGGTCACTTATATCCGCCGGGCATTATTGTGAAGAAATGTTCCTTCTTCTTTAGTTGCATATTAATCTGAATGTCAAACAACATAACATTGGAATGGAATCGAATGGTTTCTCAAGATGGAACCCAGGGCCCTTTGTACCAAATACAAGCAGCAGCACCCCGAAAGCATGACCCTACGGAACCCAAAAAAAAAAAAAAAAAGAGTAAAGCATAAACTCTCAACCAACCCAGAGCGCTTTCACTAATGTCCACAAGATACGATAAACAAGCCACTATTACGATCTACAGTATTAAATGTTGCGGTTTGGTCCAGCAGAACAAGACACGTGTTCTATTGGGGCAACTGTGCGAAAGCATAAGAACGAAGCATCTTAATTTTTGTGCAGGTGCAAGCTTCGTTGCACCTTTTTGGGGATTTCTCCATGTGGGACAAATAAAGGAATATTTAATACCTCAAACTTACTCCTTATGGAGAGAGTCTTCTCCAAAACAACAGATAATTTGCAGCAGCATAAACCAGATCAGCTCCTCAAAGGTTTTTTTTTTTTTTTTTTATATTTCTCAATGGTGTGCAGTGATGGCCTTCAAGGGCTTCTCTGCTGGCCCAAACACCAGAAGCACAGACATTTACAACAACAGGAAATGGTAATCATTTATGTCCGGCAGGATTTTGTTTTGTATTTAATACTGTGTATGGTTTTGTCCAATCAGATTTCAGTTTTGACTGGTTGCAATTCAAATATTATTTGCTGTATCCTTCCAAAAATCTGAGAACTGTCGTCAACCACGCGCGCACGCACGCGCGCACGTACACACACACACACGCACACGCACACGCACACGCACACGCACACGCACACACACGCACACACACATTATTGTTTCTTTTTTTTAATCAATCAGTTTTTATAGTATTCACCACTGTGCCTGAGTGATGTGTGGATTTTTCGGTCCTCCACGAAGACGAAGGACATACATATTTGCTGTAATATTAGTTAGTTTCATAATCGTAAAATGTGGTTGCAGATTGTTTTCATTTTTGTAAAAGCATTTTCGTTTTCATGTTATTTTGTTATTTCAATTTTGGTTTGATTTTCTTTACTAAAATAACCTTGGCCTGCACTTCAATCACACACCCCAAAATTGCATCAGACCACCTGCGCAGCATCTAAAATTTAGTCTACTTTCTGTCATCAAATTTGCAAATGTGCTGGGGAATCACACACAGTGAGGCATAGTCTACCAAATTCACAAACACGCTGAACTAGACTATTACCCCTGCATGAATGGTGAGGCAATTTCATGCGGTGAGACGACCAGATGGGCACAACACGGCCCTAAAGATGCTCGACTTGCGCCGATACAAAAACAAGGTTACGCTCATTTTTATGTTTATCGTCACCAAAATAGGACCTTGCATGTTTAGGAGAGGCAGAATTCATAAAGACAGAAAACAAAACTGCCAACCTTACAGTAGGGCATAAATGGAAACCGCACAAAGTAACACAAAACTGAAAAATGTGCTAGTGCCACTACAAAACACGAATAACAAAAATATGACTTTTTTGACATAATGAGAGTGTGTGCTTGAGTAGATCTCTGAGCTTGGAGAGAAATCAGGCGTAAATGCTTGTGATGAGGATACAAGAGTAAGAAATATGCAGTTGAAGAGTGGATCTCATGATATCTAAAAATCTGCATTACCTGTCTCCAAATAGCTACCTATGAAAAAAGAAGCACTGGAAACGGCTGATTTTAGGGATCACTTATCATTCAAAAAAGGGAATGTTGTTCTCAATGTTTGAGTGAAATTCAGTGAAATGCATTTTGCTCTGATCATTTTAAACGTCACCCTCATTCTCTTTGCACTGCTGCTGAGACAGGTCCTGTCGTCTGAATGTCACCCGGTGGGGAAATGATATTCTTGGGCACAAGGCTGGGTAATAGATCAATACCTTCACCCAGTGCCTGTCCTTCGATGAATCAGCAGCAGCTCTCTGCAATGCATTTCTTTGCCCAGCGTGGGCATTCGTGATGCTGATGTATACTACATGGACACAATACTATTTTGGGTCATCAGCCACGGGAGGTAAAGGCCAGCCTCGGGTGCAAGGTGAGAATCCCACTATAAAAGATGAGGAATGTACCATCCCCTCCTTTTTGATATACACGAATGGCGTGGGTGTTTATAAGTGCTTTATCAACTGGCATTGTGTACTGATGCTTTATACCAGTTAGAGCACCATGTTCGGTAACTAACCTCACAATATTTGCAATGCCAAATACTAAGATAAGTGCACAGGGTTTTTCATCAAAACAACTGTACTGACAGAATAGCAAATAAATACTCAAATTCTAACATGGTTTTGTAGTCACAGCATATTCAAAGTTGACATATGGACTAAGCTAGGGGTGTCGAACTCTTTTTTTTCGCGGGCCACATTGTAGTCATAGCTTCTTTCGGAGGGCCATTATGACTGTCAACCCAAATAAATGTATGAGCACCTCATATTATATACAGTAAAATCTACAAAACAAACAGACAAATAACTCGTTTTCAAATCAGACGAGTAAAAACTGGTCAAATATTTCAAGAAAAAGATATTAAAAGTGAAGACAATTTGTAATTCAAGGAATGACACACAAATTTGATGCACAATTTGTCTTCGCGAGCCACATAAAATGATGTGGCGGGCCGTATCTGGCCCCCGGGCCTTGAGTTTGACACCTGTGGACTAAGCTCTCTTCACAATCGTGGAACTTTTTTCATTTATTAATTAGGATGTATTTGGAAATCTGACAGTCTATCTGACACCCGCTCTGAGAGTCCGAGTGTTCCAAAAGACATTTTAATTTGTGAACGTTTTGTTGAGAAATTCATTGAGAACCATCAAACTGCAACTCCAGTCAGAATGGCCAGAGCTCGCGCTAGCACTCATTGTGTGGCACTCTGAATAACGGCAGAGCAACAACGTTGTGCGTTTCTGAACGGTTGGCACGGAGCCTTATAAACTGAACCCAGAAGGCACCCTTGAAATATATATTTTATGAGAGTAGTCGATACTCGTTGGCGTATCAATAAAGCAATACCGCAGAATCGATTTGCATCATGATTCCAAATTATGCTTGATACTATCAAGGCTCTTTACAGGCTAGCCAAGGTTTTTCAGATCAGTCAACCATGCCTTGAGGACAATGTTTTGTCCACTTGGTCAGTCATGCTAGAAATGTCTTGCATGCTGAAGAATTAAGAATAAAAAAGAAACAAGGGGCCTGAACCTTGGTTATCATGCACAGCACAAAACACATCTGTCGAGGTAAGACTTGCTCCATGGAGAGAACTGGGCCATGGTGAGGCGAGTGACAGAAAATGAGACACTTCTGGGCCTCAAGGTGGCAAGCATAAGACCTTGACTGGTTGATAGTGGGCTTCTCTACAGGGGTCTGACATGACCAAGCAGAAATTTTGTTTTGATAAAACCCCGAGGCTGAGTAAACATATCTTGATAATGTGCCTTTTCAGAGGATTGAAAAAAGGAAGGCCAAAGAAATGAATTCCTTTAGAAGCAATTTGTACAGTTTCCCTTGACCATCATCATCATCATAAGACTGCAGTATTTCTGCTACATCACGTGCTGTGGAACATTTATCGATTTTACATTGAACATGATTAAATAACGATTAAGGGTAATAGAAATGAGAACAAATCTTTTTTACTCCTTCCTCATTCGTCAATAAAAATAATATACTTTTATTGTCATATATTGATATTAAAAACCTCTTTTTGTACGTATTGCTGTTAAAATAGTATAACGCTGCTTATAAAGTTGCTTGTATAGTTGATCACATTTGACTCTGGAATTCATTGTCAATTATTTTCTGTTGTAAACTTTGTTTTGAAGTCCAACCTCAGCGTTTCCATTGATAGACAGGCAGGCAGAAATTCTCTGTTGTAGTATTCTCAGCAATTGAAACAAGAAAGGCAGCCAAGCGGAATTAATACTCTTAAAGATTTGAACAGTGTTTTACAAGTGTTTATTTTTTTAATACATACCATAGACATGAAGTAGAAGTCATCGTTCTATAATTACAATGACCTAACTTTTCAAATAATTTTCAATTTACTATAGTGGTTAAGGCTAGAGTAACCATGGCCTGAGTAACCTGGCAAAGATAGTCAAATGTTTGAAAATACATTATGCTTTATTTCAAAGCAGCGGCAGGGAGTGATAAAATCGGGGTTGCACAAAGATTGTCTTTCTCATTACTGTAGTTCCCATAGAATGCATTGAAATAGAATGTAATCATCCTAACTCATTTAAATGTAATATTGTTTCAGCTCCACAAAATTGAATTACCATGCAGAATACTATGCGCCGATGAATCACACAAGCCACAGTATTCAAATAACTAACTTCCGTCTAACTTTTTAATCATAATGCTCTCTGTAGTCAATTCAAACTACCAAGTGCATTTTTAAGTTTTTGATTTTATATTAAACAGTGCAGAGGTAATGGGTTCTATTCCGGCTCGGGCCTCTCTGTGTGAGGTTTGGCCAATCGAGCACTCCAAATCGCCCGAAGGTGTGAGTATGAGTGCAAATTGTCGTTTGTCTCTGTGTGCCCTGTGATTGGCTGGCAACCAGTTCAGGGTGAACCCCGCCTACTGCCCGAAGTCAGCTGTGATAGGCCAGCGTGTCCCTCGTGAGGACAAGCAGTTAAGAGCATGGATGAGTGCATATTAAATATTTGTGTTAAAATCTTCCTTTGAACTGTAAAAACGATCATTACCAGCAAGTCATTTATTTCGCCAGGATTATTCAGATGGCCAGCTATTAATGCTCTTTTTTTCACGTCAGCATTTAATTTTAAGAGTCAGTTTAAACGTCACCAAAATCTCTCATAGTATATAACCGTCGGTATGTTTAGTAGGGTGGCTGCAGATTGAGAGTCTTAAACTAACTCAACAAGGGTAGTGATTGAGAAAATGTCAGGTGACCCACACAACAGCACCTCATCGCATCGAAGAGCTCAGTTAATTCCTCTTAGGCTGAAAAAACTCCTGATTTCTTTTAAGGATCCTGAAGCACGAGATTAAATTGACCTCACAGGTAATAATATTTAGTAAAATATTTCTCTTTCTTTACAATATCCTCTAGGGATCTAAGACTTCCAACATGTGAGTGAATTTAGATAAATTGCAAAGGGAAAAATACGTCCTCCCAAAGGCTGTTGATAGAAGATCAATCTTTCTCGCTCTCTAACAGCTGCCAGTGAAAAGAGACCTGCAGGGGAAGCAGGGGAATTTCCTATTTGGTCATGTTCAATATTTGCACCTTCCTATTTCCTGACATGCAAGTTAATGGCAATGACTATTTCGCTGATGAGATAAATATATAATGGCATGCTGTTAAAAGATGTAAAATGATTTCAATTTTGTAATACAATCCTTTCAACGTTACCTCCTTCTGTTGTTACAATCTTGCTATCTATCTGTCTCTCTGTCTCTCTCTGTCTGTCTCTCTTGTCCGTCCATCCATCCATCCGTCCGTCCGTCCGTCCGTCCGTCCGTCCGTCCGTCCGTCCGTCCATCCATCCATCCATCCATCCATTCATCCATCCACCCAATCTATTAATCTATCCACATGAATGAGGAAATAAGCTCTTTGAGTTCCTCGAAGGTTGAAAAGTGCTATACAAATTAAAGCCATTTTACAATTTGCATATCTAACAGCTTTATTGCCTTCAGCCCTGCATGCGGAAAGCCCACAGGAGCTAAAGCAAAAAAAAGTTAGTAAAAACGAAATATTGTACTGATGTTTTTTTTTTTTTTTTTTTTACAGATGCAAGATACACCTTTACCCTTCAAACATATTGGTTTCTTTCTATGATCTCTCATGTCACGGTGTGACTCAATCTCGTCTACACCTGTAAACTTTAGAAATCCCAAATGAATCCAAGTACTACAAAAGCAGAGGTTGACATTTTAAACAGATTGTCACCTAATCTCTCTGGGTAAGGGCACCATGTGATAGGTGAACTTAGAACTTTGACGGCGATAGCTTTGAAATGTCACAAGCAATGAAAAATAAAACAACCATTCAGATAAAAGGAAATATTTCTGTGTACTCCATGTACAATCACTGGCCGCCAGACCATCAGATGTGCAACATTAAAGACTAATACTCAGCCCGGCAGCTCTCTTTTAAATATGAATATTAATGTTGTGCAAATCTGCATATTGAGGTACAGCTGCACATTCAAGTTAGTAATATATATGTACTGCTGAACCAACTTCACTGTTTGCATCGACATCAGTATCATGAATTGTTATGCAGCAAATGTATCTTTTATACGTACGTACATATATTTGATAATGAACTATATTAAGATACTGTGCCATACGTTGATTCAATGAAAGAATAGGCATATGCACATATTTTGGTCTTATTTAAATGACACTTTTGTCTTGTATCTCATTAGTAAGTGATCTTGTTAGCACTGACATGTTTTCCCCTTAAAACCTGATAAATCAACTGCAACCAGATTTTTACTAAACTGTGAAAAAGAATAAAAAATAAAAAAGAACACCTAATAATGACTCTTTTTCATTTAATGCTCTATTTATAAGCACACTTTAATCAACGGGCGATTCGCTCAGGGTTTCTTCCTTCTTCTGCCTTAGATCAGCGAGCGTCAGCCTTTCCATCCTTTGCAACAATAACATGTAATGTATGAAATGATAGTTTCTTTGTGGAGGATTATGCGTGATGTTTATAGGGGGGGGGGGGACAAAACTCTTTGATGAAGCTAGCTGGCTTGCACTGGGATGACAAACCTGCTGTGTTAAAAGCAGGGACAAAAACCACATCCAAAATGTGCACCACTGTGACTGCAGTCTAACACTGAGCTCCAAGCAATGCCTGAAGAAATAAATCCTTCACAGAGGCTGATCCAATTTGTTGAGGCTACGTTACAGATCTCTGAATTCACTAAAAAGACAATAGTTTGAGAATTTTACTGTGTGCTCTTTGAGTGTACAGGTAGCAATGCCTTTGGGGAATTGACGAAAAAAAAAAAATTCTCGGAGAATAAGAGATACATATCCGACATGTCGTTCTTCAAAATAGCACATTGAAACAGAATACTCATATCCAACAAAGTAGAATTTGTCTTTCGAAATGAAAGAATTATGTACAGTATTACGGTGAGGGTGATCAAACGTCCTCTTTTGCCTGGACATATCCACTTTTTTACAACTTGTCCGGATGACCTAGGGGATAGGGTTTATAAATGAATCAAAATGTCATGCTTTAACTATCTGTCTCCAATTTCTTTGACCACAATCTCTGCAGCAGGACTGCAACAAACATCAGAGATGTGAATCATGCAGGCACACATATGTACAGTAGGAAAATGGAAACTTTGCATTTATGTTTGCCATTCCAGGTCAATAAAAATAGAAATTTAGAAACAGCAATACAAACAAGCCGTGGTGGGAAAAAGGTCAGGGACCACTGGTGTCCTTAGTTTCATTCAGTAAAGCTATTCCTTCTTTGATACTGTATATGTATTTCCTCCTATAATTTTGCTATACATTTTTAGCTACCGTAATTTTCGGACTATAAATCGCGGTTTTTTTCATAGTTTGGGTGGGGGGGGCGACTTATACTCAGGAGCGACTTATATGTGGGTTTTTTTTCAAAGATTTTCAAAAAAAATAAAAAAATAAAATGAAACCGCGATAAACGAACCGCAATGTAGCAAGGGATTACTGTAATTTGAATTTCAAGTGACGTCAGCAGCGCGACGTCGCGGTCAGCAGCGCGACGTCAGCAGCGCGACGTCGCGGTCAGCAGCGCGACGTCAGCAGCGCGACGTCAGCAGCGCGACGTCAGCAGCGCGACGTCCAGCAGCGCGACGCGGCGTTGTTTACATAAAGGACAAAGATTGACTCGACGGAGCTCTTTCACTTCCGTGGATTGAAGTCGGGGGCCGGCGCTCTGCCGGGTGGCTGTCCAGGGACGGTGGATGGGGCTCGGACAATGCTTTTACGCACGCCCGGTCCTACTCTACCGAGCTGTCTTTCACCTCCGTGGATGGAAGTCGAGGGCCGGCGCTCGGCCGGGTGGCTGTCCGGGGACGGTGGATGGGGCTCGGTCATGGCTTTTACGCACGCCCGGTCCTATTCTATGGAGCTCTCTTCCATTTCTGTGGCTGGAAGTCCACGCCGCCACACGCCTGTAAGTTTGTTTTGTTAAATAAAGAGCCGTTTACCAAACCCACGTCTTTCCTTGAACTTTGTTAACGCTACAATATAGTTATATAGTAGACCTGTGGAATAACGACGAGGCTGACGTCAGGGCGCACGCACGCGCGGCGTTGTTGACAAAGGACGAGGAATTTGATCGATGGATTTAATGATTTAGAGTGCACAGATGGTTTGATAACATTATTGCTTATATAATAGTTATTTGATATATAATTTATATATCGTTATATGGGCCTGTGGAATATTTTGAAGTGCAAGAGCCGTCAGCGGCGCG
Source organism: Syngnathus acus (assembly GCF_901709675.1). Lineage (NCBI taxonomy): Eukaryota > Metazoa > Chordata > Actinopteri > Syngnathiformes > Syngnathidae > Syngnathus > Syngnathus acus. Next base: position 15,388,129 of record NC_051094.1, on the reverse strand, counting down.
CACGCATTGTTGACAAAGGACGATTGATGGATTTAATGAATTGGAGTGACACAGATGGTTTTATTAACGTGTTATTTATGTAATAATTTTTTGAATAACTCTGAATTTTACGTCAGGGCCGTTCTCAGCTCTTAGTTTGTGTTTATGTCACGTTAGCATACCTATCGTTTAGCCTGTTGTTGCTCGTTCATGACTGTTCTTGGTGTTGGATTTTGTCGAATAAATTGCCCCCCAAAATGCGACTTATACTCCGGAGCGACTTATATATGGTTTTTTTTCACTTTTTTGGGCATTTTATGGCTGGTGCGACTTATACTCCGGTGCGACTTATAGTCCGAAAATTACTACTCAGAACCAAGCATCTCAGCATTTGCTGCTTTCACTTTGTATTATGACATGATCGTTTTTTTTAAGCAGAAAGTTCGAAGCAAACAGAAGAGCAGCACATCATTTTCTGTGTGGTCTACTATATTAATCACAAGACCTTTAACCTCTGGCTGCTCATCTAGGAATGACCATTTGTTTTAAAGCCCATTCTTCTGTCATACCAAATTAGTGGGCAAGAACATTATTAAATAAGGACAGAAATAAGGACTGAATGAAATGAGAAAGCCTATGCCTGTGCTTCAAAAAATAATGTTTTATGGATGTCCTCTTCTGTAATAAGAAAATGTGTGCTTTTCACTCATCATTGGTTTAATCACGAAAGCCTGGTATTTTCTTGCTGCTTACTCTTGCTAAGGGAGATAATCTCACCAGAGTATAATGCCTCGAGAAGTTCAGATTTTAAATTCACTTTTCAAACGACCCATTCTCCGCGAGTTGCTGATAATGGTGCAAGCTGCAGGTAATGTGTGAAAAAACTCTTCAGGCTGCTCTTAGAAGTAAAAAGGAGCAGGCAGAGACTTAAAAGTTGATGTCAAAAAACAAAACAAAACAAAACTTGATGTTTCCCTTGTTGTTTCAACAGTTTTAGATACACATTTATTATTAGACAGCTTTTTAGCTCATCTTTTCCTCTCTGTATACAACAAACTATAATGAAAAAAAAAGACATAAAATTAAAGTTTTGTCATTCCTTCATTATTTCATTTTAAACATTCATGTTTTTGCTGTCTCTGCTTTATTTTGGACACTATTTAACAAAGAAATTACTTCATTATGCTGGCTCATGATTACTACGCAATAAGAGTCTACAGTAATTATAGTGTAATTTTGTCAAAAGCAGAATATAAAATCATTTTATGGGGTAGAACTATTAGTAATGCTAGTAATAGTGTTACCAGAATGTTTTACTGGCAAAATTTAGATGAGGGTTGGATCCCCAAAGTGCAATGGGCCTAAATCCCCCAAATATTTGTAAATCCTTGTCTAGAAAGAAGGTTTAAGGTTTAACAATAATAAATTGTTCTTTTATAGCACTTTTCAGGACATGCTTGCATGTTTTAAAAGTAAAGAAGCGTTTTTAAATAGTTTAAATAGCATTTTAATTTAATTAACACTCTAAGTAACACTCCTTGGTGGCATGCACGCATGGTTTCTTATCGAATAACTGTTTTCAGCAATTGTTTTACTCAGCTGTTTTTGGACTGAGATTGAAATAATACACTTGTGTTGTTCAAGTGTCTATTTTAGATCATTATAAGCTTACAATGGTTGAGCAAGATAATTGACTTCTCCAAGACTTTGTGGGTTGGATGTCTCATGGGCAAAGGCAGAAAATAATTATAATCCAGCTCAAATATATTTATTTAGGCCTTAATCAGAGAAACGTCTTCAAGGTAGTAGCGTTTTTTTGGCACGGGTGACACGGGCCTCTTTTATGACACGTGGCGTATGCTACAGTGAGTTTAACAACAACAACATAGTTTAAGAAAGTGAAAAGCTGCAGCAGACAACTGGTCAAATATATTCAGAGTTTAAAAAAAAGGCTTTAACGCAAATCTAGCAAAAGCTTGAAAATCACAATTTCTCTCTCCTTTTTGAAGCTTCCTAAATCCCTAGGAGCCACTCATTTTAAGACCCTCATGGTGCATGGTGGCACGCTTAGTACAGGGCTGGTGGAGGTTGGAAAAATCAGAGGTTGCTTGTGAGGTGAGAAGCTAGCTGAGGTATAAGTGTGCATTTCTATGAGGACACAAGGTGTGTAGAAAAGCAGTTTGTAGTGGATTCGGTCGTGGTCTGTGGGACCAAAAAATTTAGAACTCTTTTTGATTCTTAGGTTTCTTTTTTGGCTGCATGTCAGGTGTGAGGCACAGACGCGGTACGCGACAAGTATGTTCTCAATGGTGTTTGGCTGACTCGGACCGACTGGGTGAGGATGGAAAACTCAGGCACGAAGGTTGATGCCCACCTCTGCTACTAAGTATTACAAATGTTTTAAAATTCAGCTAATGCATTAGTTGCTACACTTCAGAATAGCAGCACTTGTTATATTTTAAGATTACCAGTGTCAAACCAGCATTTTTGAAGCTGTGTGTTCCTACTATGAAGCATTTCTAAACATGCACATCAGTCCGTGACCTACTATTTGTCACGCATATTCAGACGAGCTGGCAAACTTTGCTACCAACAAGAAAATGGGTGGGCACAAAAGGTCACAATTTGAACAGAGTACATATATATATTACCTTTAGAAAAAACAAGTACACATTAATGATAGACTCGATCATTGCCAGATTTGTGTTTGTGTCTATCTGGAGCAGATTTCTTCTCGTTCTGTCAGATGATCGATCGTCTTTCAGACTTTGAGCATGGTTAGATTCATTGCAAATAAAAAAACTGTGGTTTTGAAGACTATCTGAAAAGGAATGGCTGGTGGCAAGCAATTTTTGGTGAGCTCTTTACCATGCAGTTGGAATTTGAAACTTTCTTTATCTTAGTCAGAAATGCACAATTATTTCACTGAGACTACACATTGTTGTCCATGACCACAGCAGGATTATAGTTTATTTCTATAGCAAGCATTTTCTGAATTCTTCTCTGCCTGAATTGCATCAATAAAAAAAGGCACAGACTAATAAAAGCTGTGACCAAATAAAGCTGTATTTCGTGAATTTCAAACAATATGAAGATTGTGATGTTCTGTCAGATGGAATAAACCAATAAAAAGGGGAAGCAGTGGTGTAGGATGTCTGGATTTGCTTGCTCAAGGTTCCTGGGGGCGAGTTCTCTAAGAAATTATACTGCCTAAAATGGTCTCAGGATACTAAATGAGTCGATGCAGTTAAAAAGATGTATTCTATTCAGGTTCTATTCTATTTTTCAAAACAAAACAAAAAATCAAGGGGAATTCATGGCACCACTATAGTAGGTGCAGCAGAGAAGTTAACCAGAATTCTTCTGCTTTGTTCCTTATTTGATGCTGCTGCTTCATCAGGAGAGCCACTGGTCTCTATGTGGTTGTTTGGCAAAACATGTCTAACCTCCTACTGTTACCCAATGCTGCTGAAATTATTCAATTGTTTGAGGAATATTTGGCCTGACAGCTTGTAAAACAGTTTGAGTGCAACACAATCAAGTACGCATTATGGCTTGCCATGAAGGCAGACATATTGTTTAGATCAGGCTTGGACAACTTCAATAGGCTACTAGAATAGGTTACTGAGGGGGCCATGATTTTTCATCAATGCTACTGCAGGGCTACATAGTACTACGCACTTCCTTTTTGCCATTTTAAATAAAGACAGTATGTGTCTACGAGCATAAACATGCTCTTTTAAATTCTTCAGAGGTGCACATTGACCATAAACCCTCTAAATTGAGGAATTATGGCACGAAGGTTGCCCACACGCAAGCGAAAAAATGATTACCGAAGTCTTTTGTCTGAAAAAAACACTATGCTAACCTGCAAAAGTCTCAGATCATGGTTTCAACATATACAATACGCCACACACTGAACCAAACAGTCTGTCATGGTCAAAGGCCACCATCACTGAGGCAAGCATTTAAAAAGGTAGGACTAAACTTTGCCAAGGAGCACCTGAACATCCACAAGCCTTTGGGAAAAATGTTCTTAGGAAGGACAAAACTAAAATAGAGCTTTCTGGCAACGTATGCAAAAACTCTGCCCTGCGATTGGCTGGCAACCGTTTCAGGGTGCCTACTGCCCGATGACTGCTGATGACTCCAGCACGTCCGCGACCCCCATGGGAACATGTGGTTTAGAAAATGGATAGATGGAAGTTATAAGTTCAACCACAATCACTTTTCTAGTTACGAGATACATCCTACAGATTAGTTGAGAAATATTAATGTTTTTGACGTCAAGATGGAGAAGAGTGCACCGGCGTGTGTGGCGAACCTCTTGATAAGTGCTTTGTTAGAACTCTAGCTGCTGTAAAACACGTTATATCAATAAAGTTGTATGGTATTTTATTACCTGAGGTCAAGGGGTCTGCCGCAAGGCGTATGTACACTACTGATTACAGGTGGTCCTCAATATCATAAAACACATCAAATAGAAAATGTAAACGGCAATATTATTTGTTGTACACCAAACTCGAGATCATTTTAAATTTCTGATCGCACTGTAACGTCCTTACAAATACTGCATGCCTACTGACACCGCATCAAATCAGTTATATGGAGGCGACAACAGAAACAATATGTCCCAAAAGACTCAGGCCTTATCTGGTGTGGAAAACCTAAACAAGAGGAGAACAAAATGCAAGATAAACTGTTTGCATGCTTACTTGCATCACTTTTAACTAATCACACTATTTACTACTGTGTCACGTGGTTCACCAGACAGATAAGCAAATAAATCAGGAAAGAATTTTGGGTTTAGATGAATAGACAACGTGTATGCTAAATCAGTTACATGGGACGAAGTTCATTGGTGGCGAGACAATGTCAGTCATATTTACAAATTTATCAAACAAGCAGAGTGGTGGTTTTGCGATTAAATTAGCAGGTTGATGTACCGTATTTTCCGGACTATAAGGCGCACCTAAAAACCTAGAATTTTCTCAAAAGCCGACAGTGCGCCTTATAGTCCGGTGCGCCTTATATATGTACCAAATTCCTAAATTTAAACTGGCCCAAAGCATTGTGTCATGAAATCAATCATAAGTGGCCCGCTGCAGACTATGTATCATGAATCAAAAAGACTATGGATCATTATTTTGTGATTATAAAGTAATTTGTTGTGTCTGAGGTTGAAATAAAAAAGATAAAATGGAGAATGATTTGATTTGGATTAAAAATCTGACATCATGCATTAATGGTGCGCCTTATATAATGACAAAGTTTTAAAATGGCCCATTCATTGAAGGTGTGCCTTATAGTCCGGTGCGCCTTATAGTCCGGAAAATACGTAAACTGGTATTTTCTGACCTGATTTTGGAGTTGTTCATGTGAGAGAAGTTTGAATAGCAATCAAAACAATCACGGTACATTCGGCATTTTTGTTTGTTTTCAAGTGTGTGGCTATAGACAATAATAATAATAATTGGTTTAGATCAGGGGTGCCCAATACGTCGATCGCGATCGACCGGTCGATCGCCAAGCCACTATTGGTCGATCACGTGATATTAAATTTATTTATTTATTTATTTATTTATTTATTTATTTCGCACTTGACGCGTGTACAAACAACGGCGCTAACAACACAACACAAACACGCTAGCTCGCGAGTTCCCTCCAATTGTCAGAACCCTGTTTTTTCTCTTAAACTTAAGAAAGGGTATAAAAATGAGTGGGGCAGTATCACTTTCATAGGGAATGGGAGTAGGACTTTTTTTTCACGATGACATATATATATATATATATAAAAAAAATTATTTATTTTGTGGGTAGATCTTTGTGACTTGATCATTTCAAAAGTAGCTCGCGAGCTGAAAAAGTTTGGGCACCCCTGGTTTAGATGAAAGAAAATGTATCAATCAGTGTTCTTATAACATTTGTGGCCTGCCGGATGTCTCGCTCTACAGGCAATTGATTGCATTTGTCTAATGGTAAGTGTGGTAAGTCTAAATGAGTAACACGCGAAAGTAAGCTACAACTGCTTGAGTATGGAAAGTAAAAGTGCATATTAATTAACAGTGCCTGAATACACAACTGAGACATTAAAAGAGATGCAAAGAGGCACTTTTTCATGCCCAGTCAGTCAGTGAGCGATTGCGCAATCTTGGGTGCGCCTGCTCGCTGCCACATTTGTGGCTGGAAACATGCAAATTTGGCATCTTTAACAATGATGTCACGAACAATACTGGATTCAAATTAAATTTCAGGATAAAACAAACACCGCAGAACTAAAGTAGACAAGAATTGGATTTAATCATTATTATGCAGGTGTAGCTCTGTCTCCACTGCATCCCCTGACTGCAGTCCTGGTGCTGTAAACATACTGCTGTCAGGAGATAAAACACCTGTCTTCCTGTCTGGATGTATAAGTCTTGCTTCACCCGGTAAATATTAGCTGCTCTGTTTAAACCAGGAGTGTCAAACTCATTTTTTTCGCGGGCCGCATTGTAGTCATAACTTCTTTCGGAGGGCCATTAAGACTGTCAACCCAAATAAATGTATGAGCACCTCATATTATATACAGTAAAAGCTACAAAACAAACTGACAAATAACTCGTTTTCAAATCAGATGAGTAAAAACTGGTCAAATATTAAAATAAAAAAGATATTATTAAAAGTGAAGACAATTTGCAATTCTAGTAATGACACGAATTTGATGCACAATTTGTCTTCGCGGGCCACATAAAATGATGTGGCGGGCCGTATCTGGCCCCCGGACCTTAAGTTTGACACCTGTGTTTTAAACAACCAATTGAAGTGAACAATGGTCGGTTAAAAACAAAAATGCTAAAAGTACATGAAGCTGTTCTGTTGTGAGATGGTGTGACTTAAACCAATAGTGAAAAAAAAACTTTTATTTTCTTGTCATGCATGTTTTTTAAGTGTATGCAGTGTGTTAGTGGAGTTCAACACACTTCTGAACATATTGGGCCTCAACTTAACATTCAAGAAATTGTCAATCTTTACCGTTCAAAGCAATTTCCAGTGTGCACCGCTGTTGTACATGCTTAGCACATACATGCTTAGCACATACATGCATAAGGATTGTTGATTTTATTTTTTTAATACGTTTCACAAACTTCAGGGGAACAACAAAATAACTCTTGCATCTTTTGATTTTTCTATATAGGGTTATCATGGAGAAAGCTTGGGAACCCCTGTATCAAACGTGATCATTCCTGAAATGATTTAAATTTCGATTTGAGCTGAATGAGGGGAAAAAACATGATGAAAAGGTTGGTTGCATTTTGCTCTTGATATAACCAACAATGATTGGCAATCATGACCGGCCTCGGTGTACGGCTGTACTCGAAGGTCAGCCACATTTCATAAGTCTAATTAAACTGAATAGATGGGCATAATGAAACCTGTTAAATTAGAAGAAGTTATCAAGGCAAGCTGTAGTTCTTTCCGTGTTTCTGCTGAAGCGTTGGTCCATTAATTGCAGTAGGCTGTGATTATTCACAAGGGGTAATAATTAGGAGGAAGTCATGGGTGTTTTATCCTGAGTAATTGCATGCGTCTCTACCCAACACCAATTAACTGGGGAGCAGCACTCTATGGTATCTTAGTTAAATCAATGGGAGTCTGTTCAAAACTGTGTGGATTGGAAATGATTTCAAAACACTCATCATCAACAGATTGCTTTTGGTAAACATCAATCTTTCATGATTTCACAGAGGTGAGTGTGCTTCACAGCATTATCTTTGTTGTATTGGATTTGGGTGCTGGGGTGAGCCAATCAGTGTTTGTTTTTGTTTTTTTAACAGTAGGCCATAAAGGCTACTAAATATGCATTACTATTGCTATTTTTTCCGTTGAAACTCATGAATGTTGGAAAAAAAAAAAGCAAGGCAAGTGGGAATAGTACACACTTCCAGTAATCTCACAGTTTAGAAGTAGGGAGTGAATACTCAATTGTAGCTCAGTTGTATACAGTTTAGTGTGCATGCTTAAATGGCAGAAACAGGGGCAGTGGAACAACTTGATATTTTATTGCAACAATAATGATACGATGATCCAAAAGTCGATATGCTATAACACATTTTCACAATATCTATGTAACTGAAGAATACTTTCCTAATCCTGCTTTGTGAACATTAGGGACACACAAAAAAAAAAAACTGAATGAGTGTGCATGTGAATGTCATGTCGACCTCAGTCAAAAAAGTTCGGGCTCATAGCTTGGCTCTGACCTCTCTGTTTTGAATCGGGCTTTTCTCATTTTGCTTGTATGGATTTTGTCAATTTTCCCCCTAGATTTAAAAAACATGTTGAAGACCTTGAATGCTAAAGCTGAAGCTTTTTTTTATGAATTGAGGAAAAAGGAGTTCTTTTATCTCTGGTTCCCGGAACGTTCTTCAGAGCCAGTCAATTAAATAAATCTTGAATACTGAGAGATATAAAGGACCCAACCCAAAACACAACCAGTGCAAAACAAATTCATGGTCCAGGACAGAGCCAGTCAAAGTGTGATCATTTGTAGCTCGAACAATCGTGATTAACGCTGCTCGGAGCTGCCAGAACTCAGGAATTGCTTGATACATTGACCATAGGCACTTTATAATATGTGTTCTGGTAATATGCTTCAGTTGTGTAGAGATATTCTCAGTTCTCACTCTCAGCATCATGGCTTTTTCCCCTGATCAGTTATGAGTGGATCGGTGATGTGACAAATGGACAGTGCTAACAATGTTGCATCTGCTACTAGCCATTTTTCAGACACATTACAAATATTGATCTCTTTTTGATTATTTTCAACCTGTCATTAGACCCAGCCCTGCGTAAGGGTCAATGTTACGTTAGTAAGGTACATTCATAATGTAAAGATGTAGGACCCAAGACTAGTTATAATAAACAGGTGGGTGACTCCAAGGGAGAGCAAAATTCATGTGCCAGTGATTTTACACGACCTTGCATTTCAGTCTGTTTTTTGTCGCATTTTTTCCCCAGCTCTGTCAACCACATAAGCCAATTAACTTTTCAATTTATTCATATGAGGAGAAGACAAAATGTAAATATATCACAGATTGGATTTTTTTTTTTTTATAAGCTGCATATATTTGATGTGCACTGAGAGGGTAAAGAACAGTGTACGATTGCGCACAATGTTCCCTCTGAGTGTGCACTGCTGAGAGGGATCATTGGTGTGAAGCCCCGGTCAAAGCAAAATAAACAGAGCCCATGTCCTATTTTTGAACTTCTTGAATTTTCAAACCATTTTTGTTTCACTTGATTGTAAGAGACAAATTATAAATAAATAAACAAATAAATAAGTGAATGAATTAATAAATAAATAAATAAATAAATAAATAAATAAATAAACACAGTTATGACTTAATCAGTCAAATATATATGGTGCCATGTTGCGCAGTTGTGCCAGCTGTTCAAAACGCAAGATACTGATTATTTTTTGCCTGCAAATTCAAGATTATCCAATTAAAATTGCTTGACTTGTCACCAAGGCCACATGGGGGAAAGTCTAAGAGCAAGCAGCACCCGTCGGCAGCTCCACCAAAGACTGCCGCAACAGCTGTTTTCCTGGATGCTTCGTACTAATGTGCTTCTAAACTTGATGGGCTAGAACAGCTTGCACTTGTTACATTCTGTTCAGTTGACTATTAACAGTGTGGCACAAGCTGAACATCTCCAACAGGAAGCTGCCTGCCACCTTTGACATGCTCTCACACAAAATGGATGAGAAGCCACCACGAGATAAGATGCCAGGAGACAGCAGAACGATGACTGGTTGCTATGCTCTTCATTATTCACCACCATTGTACACACCGCTTTCATCTCATGCTTTATTGGAGATGGCATTTTCTTTCTTTTTTTTCAAGTGTTGACTCTAATGGCAAGGAAAAGCAGTTGAGGGTTATACATGGCAAAATTTGATGCCTCTGTGTAAATTCTAATAGTATTTTAATGGGCTGTATGAAATACAGAGAGATGATTTGACCCAGTAAGACCTGGAGCCTTCAAAACTAGTGAGGTAGTCAAGGACAGCAGCTACAGGATGATTAATTTTAGATGGTGCCTATCATAAATATTCACATCTAATGAGAAAAAGATGCGCAACGTAGTAATCATTACTGTTCATTGTCTGGGGCACTCTCGTATAATCCCTTCATCCATGTCTGAATCTATGACATCACTTACTTGCAATCTTACCGATTTACCGTCATGTAAACTACACACGCGAAAAGTTCTCGAAGCAATGATTAACGGAGAGGAAAACATGGCTCAAGTCTGAAGTCTTCAAGGTCCATATGCTTTATATTTCAAAGCAATCATCCTCAGAATTTCCAATTTATAATGGTGCTCTATGACAAGCAATTTATGTTCCTCTGAGCTTGTTAAAATTTGTATGAAGGTAAAAAGTACGTAACTCCACATAGTTCACATTGTCATGAATCCACATACAAATTTCATAGTTTAATGCCACATTTACTGTCAGTCTTCTGCCCAAAACGTTCCATTTTCACTCCAAGGTTATTCAAACAAACTACCTTTCTGGTGAGCATTCACTTTTTCTTTTATTATTGTGAATTGTTGGACTGCGAATTATTTTCCCCCTTTGCAATCTTTTGTCGTCATTGGCATTTACCTCTTTGTATTGCCACAGCTCGGATCTCTTTGTGATGGCGTTTACATAGCTATCAACAAAAATACATACAGCGGACAAAGCGAAACAACAAGTTGATGATGTTAATCCATGACATTAATTTATTGTACCTGAAATGATAAAGTCCTGTGTGAATAGATGCACATTAACAATTGGACTCAAGATTTTTGTATGGCTTTAAAATAAATAAGAAAAGTGTATTCTTAATTCAAAATCTGAGGACAATTCTTCTTAATTGTTCACCTAATATGTAGCTATACAAAAACAATGATGTTATACTACACTACAAAAATGGTTTAATGATTGGTTGATGTTTTATGGCTTGAGGATTAAGTATTACAAATCAATGCTACAAAATTGTGCGAGATGTATAGGGGTCAGTCTGCCGACAGCAAGACAGAGGTGTGATGTTGAAAAGGGGCAAATGTCTTGAAAGAGGCACCGCAGAGAGTACCCTCAGAAAGAGGCGTCAATTTGTGTTTATAATGTATGAGTGAGCTACTATTGGCTATAGCAGCTTTGCTGACATCGCTAGCCATGTACATTCCTCATTTTTGCGGTTTTATTTTGAAGTTGAGCCTCTCGGCACGTAGGAATAATCGTTGTTGTAGCAAGTAGCTGGTTTGAGTCAACTGACTCCCGGTTCTACCAAGTCTACATTTGCCGTGGTCAAGCACTTCATAGGAGAGCCGCCGATGAGATGGTGATCTTCGTGTCACTCCAAAATTGGAACTCATTGGGCCTATGAATCAAAGATGTGTCTGGAAAAAGAAGAACAAAAAGTGCACTTTGGCTACTTTGAGGCATAGGGTGGAGAGGACGGGGTTTGCACTCATCCTCTGCGGCTGTTTTGCTTTTCCGGGTCCAGGAAATCTTCAGCGTTTGCAAGATACCATGAATTTATTCATCAATCAGGACATCTTGGGGTGTAAATATCATGCAGTTTTTTTTACAGTTCTGATTCACTCGAACACCGTGTGAGTGCACAGAGAACCCTACACTTTATGTACTGAGGCAAGCACATTATTGTTCCAATGTTGAACTTTATTATTTTATTATACTCGGTCGTCCCAAATATTATTTGCATCATTGTAGCCTACACTGTCTGCTAAGTTGGTATTGTGTTTTACATCACTTATCAAAGTCATTTTTGATTATGTATTTTTCAAGATGTATTTTATATACTGTTTGAACAATCATGAAAAATGCATAGAAGTAAAAAGTTTAAATTTTGCTGTCTTAACACATTTTAATATGTTGGGTTTTATTTGTTTTATTTAAAAATGCTCCAAAAGAATCATTGGACCCATCCTGGCACATCAGCACCAATCAGGCACATGCACAAGCGGATCAATCAATTAGATGCTATTTGTAATCCTGTCTGACATGGTAATCTGTGTTCTGATGGTCTGCAAAATCACGATTAACAATTGCCCATCAGAGATGAGAGCTCCACAGCCCCATGCTGAGGTCCACTCAGCGGTGTCAACACCACTACACCAGAGAGACAGCAATCAAAACTGGGGATTATCATTGTAATGGCAGATTGTTGAGACAGTTCACAAAACCTAAGGAGGACCACTTCCCTGCAAAAATTGCTGTGGAGGATTCTCCAACCAGGTCCTTAGGAGAACCTCTTTCCGCAGGCATCTACCTGCGGCGCTGAATTTCAATAAATAGATTCTCATGCTGTTCAAATGTGCGGATGGGGTGTCTAGATCAGTGGTTTGCAAAATTTTTCTGACATGGACCAGTTTATACCATGGTGGTGTGGGTGTGGAATCTAAAAAAACAAAATTGTGATCATTATCACGACTTTACATTGTTGATAAATTGCCACTTTTAAAGCATCTGTATTGAAAAATGACTTAAAAACACAAAAAATGAAAAAGATGATATAAACAAATACTCAGTAGTATAAGAAATGTAGAACAATCGTATAAAAAAACACAATAAATTACTATAAATTCACCTCTCACTAATAAATCTGTTGTGGCAAGTGCCCTCTTTTTTGCAGTGGTTTGTGGGGTTGGGGGGCAGCATCAAGAAGAGGGATGACTCCCCTGCTGGACAAACTGGTGAGGAAGGCGGATTCTGTTGTGGGCACAGAGCTGCCTGGTCTGACGTCTGTGGCAGACCCAACGGGTTTTGGCCTGGCTGCTGTCCCTCATCCACCCACTGCACAGCACCATCTCCAAGCGGAGGAGGCTGCTGATGCCGTCCTGCTCCACGGGAAGTCTCTCTCTCTCTCTCTCTCTCTCTGGCTCTCTGGCTCTCTGTCTATCTATCGAAAGACCATGCCTTAAAATGTAAATTAATTAAATTAAAATCATTGCTGTACTGTACAAAATATGACACGATAGCTGCTTTGGTCTAGTGCAGGGGTGTCAAACCAATGTTGGTCGCATGCCTTATTTGATATACAGTATAAGCTACACAACAAAGTGATGAATAACTAGTTCTGAAATCAGAGATGAGTAAAACTGTTTTATTTTATTGTATTTTAAAAAGATGAATGGTAATATAAATCTGTAGCAATTTGTCTATTTTTTAAACTTAAGACAATTTGTAATTTCAGTATTGACACATGAGGTTGATTAACGATATGTCTTGGCGGGCCACATAAAATGATGTGGTGGGCTGTATTTGGCCCCCGGGCCTTGAGTTTGACACTTATGGTCTAGTGGCTGCTTGCCTAGTTAGTCATGAATGAACTGCTAATGCTAATGCTACTGGGCAAGCTGGGCCAACTCCGCTCACATTTAATCATTGGCCATGGCAGTTAAGTTTGTCATTCGACCCAGAAATCTGTCATCATCATTCCATCATCACTTCAAGCCAGCCCAGTCTGTTGCTCTGTGATCATTATTCTAACACGCACCCTTCATCGCTAAATTACATTTTGTCAGCACTATATTAGGACCGCCAGTAAAACAAAAATGTTTACCAGGGTAACAGTAAATTGAATGTGATGCATTTAGAAAAAGCTTAGAACACCTTCCAAAAAAGTAAAATAAAATCTCATATTGTTCCTCTTCTTTCTTCTTGTCCTCAAACTGCTCAGTCTTTGCATTTTGGGTTCATTGAAGTAACCAAAAATTGCTTCCCTCATTGCTTATTACTATATACTATATATATAGTGATGGGAAAATGAAGCTTTGCTTCTTGAACCTGTTCTCTTTTTTTAGTCCTGCTTTTGATCTGTTCTCGCAGAATAATTTCACCAAAACTAAAGAGATTTTCTCAAACCTCAAGATAGGAAGCACTGTGTGATCACTATTTGCTACAGTGCCGGCTCTACGCAGGGGCAAGAGGGGGCAACGCCCCCTCAAACAGATGTCCTGCCCCCTCGAATCAAACTTATAGAAGTGAAAAATCCGCTGATAGAAAACCACGTTAATCCGCCCCCTCTCTTCTCTCATGTCGGTGCAGTGTGTGTCCTCACACAGCCTGCTGTCAGGACTCCGCGCCCCTCCGTAAACATCCAATCACTGTGAGTATGCAAATGAGGCAAGACGCAGCCAGAGAGTGTCAAGTTAGTCAGCGCGGTAGGAGTTGGAAGAAGCAGTAAAAACTCCACCAAACTCGTCGTACTGACCCGTGATATAACTAATGATTAACGACAACTCAAATAATAGTTAATATAACATTCATATTATATGTCCCCCCCCCCCCCCCTGAGAGATTGCCACCTTATTGTGGTCAGGGGGTTTGCGTGCCTCAGTGACCCTAAGAGCAATACCAGCAGAAGCTTTAATCTTCAGGTGGGACACCCAAGCTGGACAGGTCTTAGTGTAGAGGCCTGACAGAGTGCAATCCACTTCTCCAGGTTGAGATCTGGACACACAGCTAACAACTGCCGTGAAGAAAACACTAACCGTGTTAAAAATGTGTAAAAAAAAAAGAACATGCCCCCTTCACATTTCTGACTGCCCCCCTCTTATGTGCATTCCTAGAACCGGCCCTGATTTGCTAACTGTGGCTCAATAGAGAGGACACAAGTTAGCGTGTTCCTCAAGCGTAAAGTAGTGTATTTCCAATTCACATCTGGCTCACTCAATGTCAACAATGTTGATTCAAGAAAATAAAAGAAAGTATTGAATAAAATAGAAATAATCTGCCTAAATAAATTCTAAAGTGATTTGCCACGGAACGGAAATTGGCTTCGTCACATATTCTGTATATTGTAGAATCCTTACTCAGTATTTTTCATTGATAGCCTGTAACAAACTTTGTTTATATTACTATAGATTATTTGCTCACAGAGATTTATGAACACCCACTCACCTATGTGCTTCTCTAAGAACACGGCAGCGTGATGAGAGATGATGGCACCATTTAACGCGAGCTTTTTTCTTAGAACTATTAACAGCTCCCAATTATATCACCTTTTGTTGTGTTAATCAAGGCTAATGTTAGGCTAAATTAACATTGGATTGCTACAGAAGTTCATTAAATAAAAACTTAGTAGGAAAAGAAAGCATATTATTTGGACTTTTAAGCGCTTCACCAAAATATTCACAATCCATGCTGATTAGTTTTCAAAGCAGAATGTTATGCTGTGTCTCTGGTCACAAATTTACTCATACATACATTTGTTTATCGGGCACTCATGTAAGCACTACGTGCATAACAGCGGAGCGCTTATTTACAAAAAAACGTATCATTTCAATCAGTAACCCCGTGCCTAATTACACAGGAGGCCAAAAAGTGTGACTGTATCAGGAAACTTACCCTTAAAGAAGAATCCAAGAAACCTGCCCTCCAGTTAGTTGAGTAATTAGAAATTGAGTCATCCTTCGTGTCCGCCATAATATAGAACATGATCTGAACAATGCTGATCTGAACTGTTTATAACATATTTTTCTTGTATTCAATTTGTTTTACACTAAACTCCACTTCTGCAAGCTCTTTGTCTTGTTCACCCCCTACCTCTGCCCCTGGTAGCCATGGTAACAAAAGCCTTATGAGGCATTCTGCACTGTAATGGATAGAGTGAGTGTGTGTGTGTGGGGTTCCTATTGCTTGATTCTTTGCAGTATTTTTGCTAGAGCATGTCATGGACATGTCAATCGTTATTTTTACATGCAGTCAACAACTCTTTAAAATTTACTGCCATATATACAGTTGCGTTTTGTTCAAGATGTCCGTCGTTGAGCAAGGAAAACAAAGATGTGGAGTAACAGTTGGTTCTTTATTGGCAAGATATTGGGTTGTTTAATGGCAGTCAGTACACGAGGCACTGCAACAGACGAAACAACAACCCCTACTCTCCTGGTCAGAAGGTTTTATACTGTCCGGAAAAGGCGGGAAAGCAAAAGGATGTCCTTATAAGGTAAACCTCTGCTCTGCTGTAACTTGACCTTTTGGTATCATCTCCTGACCATTTGGTATCGATGTGTATAGGAGAGTTACTGCCCTGTGTGTGTGTGCTGTATCAGCGGTCTATTTATCTGTGTTCTGATTGAGCAGTTATGTTTGTATAAAATAATAATATTCGTGATGTCACTTAACCAGGCGAAATGCTAAATTGTGAGGTCATAGAATGTCACTTGAAGCTGTAAACACTGGAGCTTCCCTTTTTACATATTCTACAATGTACAGTAGATAGTACTATGTCTATCTAGGAATGGAGTCTCCTCCTGTATTTTATTATCTGTTAATTAGTATTGGTTTTGTTTCATGTACAGACATGTGCCGCCACTGACTAGTCAATAATTTGTAAAAAAAAACAAAAAAAACAATACTACTACTAATAATAATAACAATAATAATAATACTAGTACCAGGGCGGCACAGTGACACACTGGTTAGCACGTCCACCTCACAGTTCGGAGGCACCCTCCGCACCGGGTTCGATTCCACCTCCGGCCCTCCCCGTGTGGTGTTTGCATGTTCTCCCCGTGCCTCTGTGGGTTTTCTCCGGGCACTCCTGTTTCCTCCCACATCTCAAAAACATCCTTGGTAGGGTGATTGTGCACTCACTATTGCCCCTAGGTATGAGTGCGAGTGCAAATGATTGTCTATGTGCACCCTGCAATTGGCTAACAACCAGTTCAGGGTGTAGCCCGCCTACTGCCTGAAGTCAGCTGGGATAAGTTCCAGTGCGCTCGCAACCCTCATGGAGAAAAGCGGTTTAGAAAATGGATGGATGGACGATGAAGGCATGAATGTTCGTAAATAATATTTTCCTCAATATTAAAACAATATTCTCATTTAAATTCACTCAACTTTTAAACAATACTTTTAAAATATGTTCCACTTTTAACTTAAATTTGTTTTATTTTAATAACAGTTTTTCCATTTATTGTACTGATGTAATTAAAATGTTTTTTTTAACCGTTTCTAAATGTTCTCCCTGTTCTCATCTTCAAATGACGAAAGAGTTTAGTCTGGTTGTCCGTAACAGAGGACTTTTTTGTGTGGCATCATTTGAGTGAGTATTGAAGCGAGTACCTTGAAGATAGAAAAGCACGACGCAAGTGAAGACAAGTACTGAAGAACATCTGTCGAGACAGCTTGTTAGTGATCAAATCAAACTGCAAAACAAATGCATCCTTCCTGTTTGTGCTCCTGCAAAGCGCTGTCCCTTCGTAATCATTGGCATGCATTTCCAAGCTGATGTCTCTCAATCACATCAAAAGCAGATTGAACAACTCGGTCATACATTGTGAAGCACTAGAAGTATGTTGGGTTTCCACTCTGTCGTTAAATTGATGTCATATGTGCAGTGGCGTAGCCAGGAATTTTTCCAGTAGGGGCGCGCGCCCACAGGAAAAAAAATCGAACATCACCCACGCCGTTCGCTGATCGCTAAAACAACATCCGGGTCCGGGAGGCAAACGGTGAATGGATAACATCGCGCACATAGAATAGCGCAAGCACATTCGCGCAAGACCGAAAGAAAAAAACGGCATGAAAATGAAGAATCGAAAAAGCTCGATTTCTTTCAACCGGGGCGCAGGGAGTCCTAACCGGGGCGCCGCCCCGGCTCGCCCCGGCTTGGCTACGCCACTGCATATGTGGTCAACTTTAACATGCAGTCTGTATAAACAAGAATGTTGAAATCTAAAAAAAAAAAGACAAACTTAGCCCAATTTCAAAGTTGTTGGCAACCATGTCATTTGAAAACATTTACATTGAATCACAATTGTCAGCAAAGTGCTTGGTAACAATTTAATCATTTTGTCCTATTATGAAAACAATTTGTTGCATAAGTTATATCATATTCAATAATTATTCATATTGATCAATCTAAGTAATAAGCCTTCCAACACTCTGAAATTTTTCCACATACTCCTCAAGTGTTTTAATGACATGCAGTCAAAAGGTAAAAAAAAATCCTGATTCTGAAACTTCCAACATATTGTAACCCCGGTGACATGTCTGAATGGACCGAATGGAGCTACTTGCACATTTGAATATCCCAATAGAAACAGTGATACATATTGACGTCATGACGTAAGTAAATGTCATTTCCACTCGTTATTTTCCACCATTAATTTAACACATGGGCATGTTGAATCTTGAATGTCACTCTCCACAGAAATAAAGCAGTAGGTTTCCTCCTTGCTCCAAAAATGTGCTTTTCTGCTGCTGCTGATTTTCTGAGTTCCGCCATTTAACGTTTACCTCTGCTTGAGTATTTCCAGTGAGTTGCATGCTAGTCGTATTGACTTATACACACGACGTGTGTGTGCGTGTGTGTGTGTCTGTACATAGTGTCATTTTCGCCGGGGAGACAGAAAATAACATGAAAATGCTGTGTAGAAATCACTGTATTTAAGTTGGGCTCGAGAAAGCTTTATGTACGTTACAAGTACTTCCTGTACTATAAAGACTAAAGATTCCTTGTGGAAGAGCATGTGCAGAACATGTATGGTATACATAGTGTTCATTTTTGTCAAGTTTGGTTCGATTTCACATATACA
Organism: Syngnathus acus; assembly: GCF_901709675.1. NCBI lineage: Eukaryota > Metazoa > Chordata > Actinopteri > Syngnathiformes > Syngnathidae > Syngnathus > Syngnathus acus. Next base: position 15,369,547 of record NC_051094.1, on the reverse strand, counting down.
AAGTAGTGTAAAATGAAAGCAAGTGCATCGGAAATTTTCAATCTGTTGTCTGTCTGAATCACTGCCTCTGTGTTGCTTATTGGGTGGCTTTCTGCATGTGCGCAACAGCACTTAAAAAAACAAACAAAACAAAGTTATTTATTAGTACCATAGTCAACATTTACAACCCAGCACAACGGCATATTTGTTTGAATTTTTTTTTTTTTTTTTTTACTGATATGTTTTTTTACACCAGGCACCGCTTGGTCCAAATCAAAACAAAGAATCATAGGGGGTTATAAACCACTAATACAAAACAGCACATTAGCTGGTATTGCCTTAAGCAAGACTCCAGCCAATTGATTATGGGTTACAAAAGTCTGCTCAGAACTTGGTGTGGGATTTCCATTGCTTACGATCAGTCATTCTTCTTGCAGTCAAAATAATGTAACCTAGGATCATTTAAGTCTCAAATTCATATTATAGTTATGAATGTCAAGATCTATTTTACATTAACATGGAGTCACCAATGTTGCTTTACCAGTTTGTTCTATTTTGTTACCCTGATCTTATTGCATTTACTGTATGCTTCACAAGATGTGAATAAAATCGTCCAAACAGTTCCAAGTAGCATGAACAAAACTGTTTGATTCATTTAAACCTCGCACTCCGGCATTTAAATATTTTAGCTCAGATGTGTTAACTGTTGGTGGATTTCTTTGAAAATAATGTTTTTTATTTGAATTCTTTGATGAAGTTATTTATGAATGACTATTCCCTGGATTCCCCCGAAACGTGGTTGTATAATCATGCAGAAATCCACTATGCTAATGAACTGTGGAGTTTTTACTTTGCACAGCTGGATTTACACATGTGCAGTGTGAATTTCAGAAGGGATATTTTCATGGTCACCAGATGGTCCTGTGTCAGGCCCTCCACCTGTGCTTCTCCCACTTGGTCGCTGTGCAACTTTACTTCGGATTTAGGTGTGTGGGAGTGAGGCTACCATCTGCCAGCCATCACCATCGTTTTCCTTTAAATGTCGGGTCCTCTCCTCAACAATGCCAGAATGCTGACTGTTTTTTTAAACTTTAAACTTTTAAACTTTTTAAACTCATTGTGATTCAAGCCTACAGATTTGGTATGTTGCTTCTCTTTACTATTACAGTTTTCCTGACTAACGACAGTACATCTCTACTCCTGAAATTCTAGTATTTACCTATCACAGAGTGAATCCACTAAACACACACAATCTTGTCCGTCAATCCCTAACCCACAACATGTTATTAACAAATAACATTTCACGCTTGCGCTGCTCTGCATTGTACTTCATAGTTTCCACAATTGGTGGCGTTGAGCAGTCATGCGAAGGAGAGGAGGAAGCATGATGTAAATTGTCAATTAACAAGCAAGTAAGAATGTGTCGCCTGTCTTGTGAACATTGATTTTCTGTCAGATGGACAACTGCTGATTCAGCAATTTTTTTGCTGTGTAAAAAAAGAAATGTTTCTTATATTCAAGTGAAATGTTGCTACTCAGTGAAGGGGGTGTAGGAAATACAATAACCTATAGTGATCCAAATGACAATTGAAAATAATTAAATGTGCACACAGTGTGTCCGAAAAATTCCAGCGCTTGTGTTACATGATATATTTAAAACTTAAACTACAAAATTGGTCTTATCCTTCAATGAACTTGTCAGCAAATATCCAACTGTGAGCTCAGCTGTCAGTTTCGATGAGACAGTTGAAACTTTGTAGTGAGTTCCTTAGTCTTCAAGATGCTGTTTATCACTAGTGTTCTTTAACACAGTGTTCCCCAAACTTTTTTGCACCACTGACTGGTTCAGCCAAGTGCATGCTTTTCGAGGATATGCAGTCATTCACCAACAGAGGTGGGAAGGAAGGAAGGAAGGAAGGAAGGAAGGGAGGGAGGGAGGGAGGGAGGAATGAATGAATGAATGAATGAATGAATGAATGAATGAATGAATGAAAAGTGATCATCATCACACTACGTTGTTTTCAAATTGTCCGTTCTGAATTGTCCTGAAAACCAAGGTAACTCTAGAGTACTCCATTGTTTTATTAAAAGAGAAAGTCCATGCTTCAAACAAAATGAAAAAGATGTTTGTTTTTCTTCAACAGTAAAACAAAAGTAGAACAACATAAAATAACAGGCAATTACTAAAAAGATTCCTCTTAGGAATAATGAATTTGCCTCAAAACATAAACATAATTTTTGGTGTTAACATAATTTTGTATGATGCTCTGTGACTGGCTGGCAACCAGTTCAGGGTGTAGTCTGAGTCTATGTCAGCTGGGATAGGCTCCAGCACCCGCTGCAACTCTGAAAAGTTATGCTGTGTTGAAAATGCATGGCTGGATGGACCATTTTGTTTGGTAGTTGGTGGTGCTGTTTTTTTTTTCCTACAGGGTGAGAAGGTTCTTTTAAAAAGACATGCCATGTTTTTGTTTAAGAATGGGGCATTAACAAATCAAAGCACAATGAACGTTCAAACCCATACCCTGGAGAAAACAAAATGACAGAAGCACGGTGAAAATAATATGACGGACTGACAGACTGACGATGACAGTTTGAGCTTGAAAAATATGAGTAAATTGCTCACTTCTGCGAAAAAACTATAATAGAATTAATAGGTACTTAAATAAATTTTGCACGTTTTGAATAGTTTATATCAAACTCTGTTCTGCTTATCCATCACTCCGGAAGTCCTGAGCCTCAGAAAGCCAGTTGTGAAAAAAAAAGTGTGAATAATAATAATGTGAGCAGTATGATTGACGTGCCCTCTGTCACTTGATACAGATTGCTCTGCTAAGTGTCACATTTGCAGCTGCATAGACAAGGTGGGAAACTTCAGACGCCCATCTATTATAAAAGGAAGTGTACTTCAACGATGGCATGGTCTTTATAACTGTTGACTCAGCCTGTCAATTTGACCTTTTTGGCATCTGGCTGATGCACAGGTGGCATATGAGCTTACATGAAATGAACAATCTAGAAGAGTTCCTAGCAGGTCATATTCCTTTGCTGGGATCTTTTCTCTCGGAATGTCACCTACTTAATCATTTGCATATATCAAACAATCTATGACATGTCTATCATAGGCAGCAATCTTTTTTGTGAGACATCCTTTGCAGATGTACCAAGAAGCTGATAGAATGAATAGAACATCAAAATATCCATACTCGTATACATACTATAATAATGTGCACGTGTGTGTAGTATGTATGTGCATGCACAGATGAATGTATTTTGATAGCGGACAACTCATGACCAAGCGCTACAACTCACATGAAAAATCAGAAAATTACTGTATCTGAAAAGAGGCAGTCTGCTAATAATGTGTTGAACGCTTGCTTATTAATTGCAAAGTCAAAACCATGTCTGGTGCAAATATGCTCTTCTAATTGGGAGTTCAGGGAATCCTTTCAACAGGCAGTCGTGTGGTTATTGAACTGCTCAAAAAGAAATTCCAAAAGATAAATAGGATGCATGGTTGGATTTTATATCAGAATATCCAATTAGAGGTTAAAAAACAGCCATTGATTCAGAAATGTATAGCAAGCAGTAAATATCTAGGATAGACACTGTAGACACAGACACTTAATACTCGAGTCTTCCCAAATTCTAAAATCATGCATGTTAAGAATGAGAGTGTGAATGTTTTTTGTTTCCTGCCACAGTTTGGCTTTAGCTACAGGCACTTTTACTCAGGCTGCAGGTAAGTTGCACATGCAAACGTCTTAAGGTTATGTGGTGCTTTACAAATACAGTATATTTACTAGTGGTGGGAAAATGAAGCTTCAAATCATCACTAATATTTACCCAGCTGTCATAAAGATAGCAGTTGGGAAGGATATTTTTCTTTCAATTTTTAAGGGGATGCGTTCAAACTCAATTCACTGTTTTAAACTAAAATTTGAGCCGGCTCACTGGGCTTACTACTACTACTACTACTACTACTACTACTGCTAATAATACTGCTGCTGCTACTAGTACAAATAATAATAATAATAATAATAATAATAATAATTTATGATGCCGATAGCAGTAGGACTAATTTAATCTATGAATGAAATGAGATGGGATGAAATCTTAACAAAAGCAGCACGAATTAGTCAAAAATTCTTTCTTGAAATTTAAGTGTGCTTTTATGAACTGTATGCACACTATTTAGTCTTATGAAAGAAACATAAAAACTATTGTGATGTGTGTGTGCTCTGCTGGGAATGGCACAATTGGCAAGCGATCCTAATCCAGACAAGTATATGCTGTCACTCAGATCGCAGAGTGAATGCTGGGCAAGTGTTGCACCATGGATGTATCACTCTAAAATGGCAAAGTTGAGGGGGTTTTAAGTGTACCTAATGCGAATTACACTTACATGATCAAAATAACAAAGTTACAAATATGGCCTTACATGTATGACCGAACTGCAGCCGTGAAAAGCACTTGAAATCTGAAAAATACACCCCGATATTGATTTCTACGGAATAAAGACTGCTAATTGCCTAATTAACAATGCGTCATCATGTTGATTAGCTAGTAAACACGGATATTAGTTTACTGATATTATGAGGTAGAATATCAATTATATTATCAGCCTTTGTTGACAGTCGTGGGTGCACGTTACAAGAGAAGAGAAACCAAAGTGTAAATGAATGTTGGCACGGGAAGGGCACATTATTCAGCAATTCAGCAACCACAACGATTGTTCATTCTCTTCAATGGAGTGGTGTTCTTTCACTACTACTATATTTTCAAATTCATTCCAACAAAAATATTAACTGCTGTAAGGAAAACCGATCACTACAACAGAAGTTCAATATCCCTCTAAATTAAGTCACAATGTGAGGACAGTAGCAGTAATGCAGTGGTGGATCACAACATGATGCAGTACGGATTGTGCTGAGACACTCTTGAGTTGAGCACAATTTGAGAGCAGGCCAGCGGGAGAAGAGAATAATTGCGTGTCAGCACAATAACAACAAGACCTAGTGTGAGTCTGCCCTTATTAGCTTGTTCAACGGATCTCGCTTGACTTAAATAAAACACTAGCACTCACTATTTCTGCCTGGTATCATGTTTTCATGACTTCAGTAAGAACTGAAGTACAGCGCAGTATGATGAACAAAATGTAAATGACAAATTTGTTCTCTAAATTTTGGCTTCAGATGGCCAACTGGCAGTACAAAAGACAAAAGGAAAGCCAATATAAAACCTTTCCAGTAAAAACACTTGTAAATCTTAGACTTAATTAAAAGTGTTTCAATTTAGTACTCTTATCTTTGGTAATCATGTTAATCAACAAGGGCGCTAAAACTCATTGGGGTTATGGATTTTGTATGGATTTTAATTTGCAATGTAGTAGAGGCTTCATGGAATATCCTTATTTTAGACAAGGAAGTTTTTGCAATTGAGATTATCCTGGCACTGTGTTTGCTCTTAAGACAAATATTAGCATAATTGAGAGTATTTTTATCCTGTGATGAAATTCACATGATAATTTGAAGATATTTCTGTATATTTTGTTAGCTATAGCCAATTAAAGGGTGTCCACCAAAGGACACAAACGGAAAAATCAATGTGGCTGTTCTGATTTTGGTGCTTCAAATCAATTAAAAAATATTTGCACATACCCTCTCCAATGTGCAAACCGACAAACAGAACAAAAACAAATTCAATGGGAAAGCTGCATTATTTTCAGTGAATTGGAATAGAAATGAGCTTAACGTTGGAAGTTGAAATCATTTGAACCAGTCAAGAAATGTGGAAATTAGAGATAAATATTAAATGTTAATTTTGGGTTTTTCTTTTAATTAAAAAAAAATCATTTTTATTATTTTTATTATCATTTAAATAATTGTACATTGAAATTTTGGAACACCTTTTTAGTGAAGAAAACTTTAGGGCTATATCATGTTTTATACATTTAACTGCATTTAAATGCTGCTGAGTCTTGAAATTCCCTGTACTGTTTGTTCAAATTTTAAACCTTTTTGAAAACTATTTTCTAAGGTCTAAAAACAAATCTGTAATATCTTGCAAATCAGAAAAGTTGATTCATAAATGTTTTTTAAAAAAGGCATTTAAACGATGGTCAAGTGTGTGAGTTATACTTTTAACACTTTTGACACCAATTTCCCCCCTTTTTCCTGCAAATGAAAATGGGCTTCAAATATTGATTTTCTGCCACCTTGACTACGAATAATCGCTGACAGAAGCATATCAGTGCATTACTATTTTAAAGAATGAGCTGAAGAGTTTAAATTTGGAACGGTTTGAATGGTACGGGTGGGCGGCATGGCGGTGCACTGGTTAACATGTCCGCCTCAAAGGTCAGAGGTGCAAGGTTCAATTCCGGCTTCGGCTTTCCTGTGTGGAGTTTGCATGTTCTCCCCGTGCCTACGTGGGTTTCCACCAGGTCCTCCGGTTTCCTCCCACATCCCAAAAATATGGATGGATGCATAATGATGTAGAAAATTAACTTAAATATGTACACATTTAAAAGAAAAACTTCTTTTTTAATTTTATTATAAAAATTGGGAAAATGGACTGCCCCCACAGCTCCCACCAAAAGTGAACACAGGTGCAGGAGGGTCTGAGTAATGCGACAGCATTTTCCTCTTAACTCCTCTTCTTAACTGCACCCATGCAAACCTCTGCCTATTGTTTATTAATTGCAGACCCCGAACAAATTAGCTTGGGCATTCATTAGATTGTACTATATTCCGCAGCCGTAGAAAATTCAGAAACTCACCATTTCATGATTATTTCTTCCCCTACAATAGGAACAAGTTAATAGAATCCGCTTTAAAAAGGGCAAGTACTTTGGGAAAAAAAAAGTAAATCAGTAATTGCACATTCTGATCATTTGTTGAACTAGTCAGCGGTGGTTAGGTTTGCTTGAAATTCTTGTGAGAGAAGATGGAAATATATTTTCTCATCATCATGAAAAGCCTTCGGTTTATGCTTTTAAATGAAAAGAAAAATGTCCAGCTATAAAAAATGCTTCCAAGGCAATAACCACAAAAATCTTTTCAGGGCTACCATTACCAAGTTGAAGCAGAGCACAACTATATTTTTTTACAGTCAAGTTTATTTTGCTGTTTCAGGTTAACTGTGACAGTTTCAATCTTGCACATCACAATCAGATGCAGAGAGGAGATCTCTTATTTATTGAAGCTGACCGACTGTACATTACAAGCCAATATTATCAAAAAGATTACATTACCAGGCACGTCCATCTCTGCGTGAATTCTGTTGTAATGTTGACATGTAATTCATTAACACTGAGCAGCAAAGCATCTTTCATCCAAGATTAGGAGGCTTTGACATGCGGATTTGTCATGTGATGTTTTGAAATACATTATTTTCAGTCGACTTGGGATTTGATTGTTTGCTCCATTGTGTATGTCAGAAGGCTAGGTTAAAAAAAAGATATAATAAACACTGAGCTTGATCCTGACTGAAGGATTCATAATATAGAAATGAAAGGACTTGTTGGCTGTTTTCCTTGACATAATGAAACATATGTTCCTGCACTTCTCAGCAAGAGTGACTCATTTATTGACATCATGTTTTAATACTTTTAAATGGCCTGACCTGGCAAGACCTGGGCAAAGTACAGCTCACGGGCCACATCTGGCTCAATTACAGTCTCTGGCCTGCCTCGCAAGTCTTCATCAAATCAAACTAAAAATAAAATGTGCCTTACTTTTATTTTGCCGTGCCTGTGTAAGATGAGCAGTATATTTGAGTAAAAGCAACAATTTGTGTTTTCAGTGTTGCCACTTGGCGACTTAATCACCCCATTTACCTACTTTTCCAACTTCTGTTGTAGCCAATAATTAAAAAAAAGACTAGTTACAATGCCAACATTAGCCTTAAAGTCTGCAACATTCTACTTTGTAATTACTCGCATGGTGGAAGAATCGATTGCAAGGAATAAAAATATATTACAGCAAAAAGGCATTTGTATTCATGCCAATTGGAGTTACGTCAAGCAAGCCAATGGTGATGTGTGTACCTACTTTTTCATGTGCCCTGATTTGGCTGGCAACCAGTTCAACCCAAAGTCAGCTGGGATATGCTCCAGCACACCTTCAATGCTCGTGAGGATAAGCAGATCAGAAAATGGATAGATGGACTCAACAAAGATGCTGATGCAGATGATGCATGTCTGTGAATGTTCACGGTTTCACTCATGCATAACTACTCAGAAAATGCCCACCAAAACATTTCAGGATTGAAACAAGCCACACAGAAAAGCAGCATCATAAAGTCCAGTTTTTCTTGAAAAGTGTGCCTTTAAAATGAAATTTTAATCATGGTCTGACAATGTGCTCGATTGTAAATCAAGCTTTGACTCATATAGAGGTCAAGCAATCAGAAGCTAAATCTAACTGTAATTAGAGAACAGAGAGAGGGTCCCATACTATGAAATGAAGACATGGGGGGGGGGGGGGCAACTTCGGGCCTAGAGAACTGCTGTCCGATCTGTTTTAGATGTTTTCCCTCCTCAACGCACCCGATTCACATGATCAGCTTATCAGCAAGTTTAATAATGCTCAAAATCATTTTAATTAGTTGTATTAAGCAAGGAACCTTAACTCTAAAACAGGCAGGGGAGTTCCTCCCTAGAACTGAAATTGCCTCCCCCTGGTTTCAGTGGACAGTTATTGTGGCTTGATTTTTAAAATTTATGATATCCATCCATCCATCCATCCATCCATCCATCCATCCATCCATCCATCCATCCATCCATCCATCCATCCATCCATCCATCCATCCATCCATCCATCCATCCATCCATCCATCCATCCATCCATCCATCCATCCATTTTTGAATGAAACGCTTATCCTCATACACTTGAGCAAATCCCAGCAGTCTTTGGGGGGTAAGCTGGACTGGTCACAAGCCAATCGCAGGGCACACCCACACTCACAACCATCCACACTCACAACCACACCTACGGCCAATTTGGAGTGCTCAATCGGCCTCGCATGCATGTCTTTGGAATATCGGGGGAAACCCATGCAGGCATGGAGAGAAAATGCAAACTCACACAGGAAGGCCGAAGCCGAAATTTAACCCACAACCTCCGCACTGTGAGGTGACGTACTAACCAGTGTTCCACCGTGCCAACCCACCTCATGTTATCTGCGATGATCATTCATATTTGGCGGGGTCATTACAACACTGTTGTTTCAAGGTTACAAGGCCTTATATTTTAAATTTACAGGGACTTAAATGTTTTTATTTCCCAAGTATAACATAAACCATATACATACGTGTACCCAAGTAGCAAATTAATTAATAAAACATTTCAACTGACTAATCACATGAATATGTGAAATTAAAAATTAACACAATTGAGCATGTTGGTGTGGACTGCGACAGCTGTCACAATTTCTCACATGAATTACTCACCCCTGCTTTAAAGGGTCGGTAAGGGCAGTACTCCAAATTTTGTTCGTATGTATTCTGTTTTATTGGCTGAAATGAAAATTGGCAGCATGGGTGTATTGTGGGTAGCACATCTGTCTCATAGTCACAAGAAAATTGCTATTGGAACTCCTCATGTTTTTCCTTTTGCTTGTGTTGGTTTTCTGTGGGTACACTGATTTTCTCTCACATCCCATGGAATGTACTCTAATGCTAACTTTTTTTGGATTAAAAATATACCCACACAGTCTGTGTATGAGGATAACTGTAAAATACGACAATGAAGTATTTTATATTAACCCCCATCCATCCATTTTCTATATCGTTTGTACCCCCACGGGGGTCGCACATCAGTATTATAATGAAACTAATTTAACAAAAATCAAACAGATGTGTCCTGCAATTATGAGTAAAACCTATCATGTGTCCTAAGCCAGCTTACTTTTCCTCATCCAGGGATGGGAAAAAGACTCCCGGCAAAATCTCCAGTGATGGATTTTCCATGAAAAAGGGGGACAGATTGTGATAGATGGGCATGTCCCATAACCATTTCTCAGATGTCTCCACCACCTGGGCTATGCTGGGCTAAGCGTGAAGCTTTTATATTTGGAAAACACATGGGCTGTCAAGTTTGTGCCAAAGTCAACACTTAAGTCACCTTTTATAAGACAGCAGCGGTCTAAAGATAAATAATACCTTTCAGAAAACTGATTATGTATTGGAAAAAAAATACATTTACAGATACAAAGACACAAGTACAAACAGTCAAATTTAGTTTTAACTTTGTTTTTATTTGTTTGAGTATCTCTGTTAACTATTGCTTTAAAGTTTAACAATTCTGTAAATGTTACACCAGAACAATTCACAAATTTTCAAAGTTGCACTTACTACTTTAAGCATTTGACCCAAATATGTTCTAACTAGGGCCACATTTCACTGACCAATCACAAGTTTGACAATGTTTAATGAAACAAACACCAAGCATATTATGTGTAGAGAGGAAAGCAGAAAGGAAAGGGAACGACCACAAATCTTTTCCATGCCACAACTACGAACCATCTTATTGTTTGAAAAAACCTTTTCTGAGTGATTTCATAACAGAGAAATGTTATCCGCAGGGAGAATATGACAAAACACAGTAATTCAACAACAGTAGCTTGTCTAGAGTTTTTTTTATCCTCAGGGATGTAATGCTGTCTGAATTATGAAGGCGTAACTTGATGTGAGGAGCCTGATCAACAGTAAAGTTAGATTAGGGTTTACAATTGTAGGGTCAAATAACATTATATATTTTTTAATCAGAGATGCAAGTAAACTTTTCTTGATTTTTTGTATTTTTTTATTTTTGGCACAAGTGAGTGCACCAGCGCCATCTGGTCCCCAATCTGCCTTGGATTTTAATTATATTTTTAAAAAAATTGGCCAGTTTTGCCAACAAAACCACTGCCCGTCCGCTTGCCAGACAGACCACCCCTTGCTCTGAGGCAACCTGTCATATTACCTGTCTCAAAGTGTAAGGTGTGCAAGTCTACACACACACCTTTTATTAACCTAAACCTGTAAAATTCCAAATCTTTCCAAGGATTTACCAGTGTAGTTAGTGGAAAATCGTCTATATTGGTATTCCAGATCTGGAATATTCACACTAGTCCTAAAAAAAGCATTCCTGGCTCTTTGTAGCGATCTGTAATGTCCAACCTTGCCAGCTTGCATAGGTCTCTAATGTTTATTTCATGTGATGTGGATGGAAAGTTGTTGATTAATTGTTAACTTCTCTTGCTCTTAACCACTTAAAATGTTTTGCCACTTTCTCTTAATTTAAACAGATAAAAAGTCAATTCAACAAGAGAAAAGCATAATTCGAAATTGTAGGATGGTATCAAGGTAGGAATAATTTTGATCTTAAAGCTAAAAAAAAGTGAGAAATGATGGGGTACAGCAATCGACAGGGTCGCAATCTGGTATCTTCTGAAGGCATTCAGGTGTACCTTGTTGGTCCCTAACCACGCCACGTTGAGGGAACAAGAAAGAAAAACAGTGGAAGGGGAGCAAACTGACAGAGAAACAAAGCAAAGCTCAAAGTGATACTTGACAGTCGTTTAGTGTGTCTTTGCGGGTGCCTCATTTGCATCTCTGTGGAGATACGTTTGTTTGTAGTTTACTCTGTCAAATAACTTCCCGAAGTTGGAAATTTTTCCACATTTCTATATGGAGCAAAATTCTTGTGTATCCAAGTCACCAGGGGTGTCAAAACTGACAAAAAAGACAAATTGTGCATCGATTTTGTGTCAATACTAGAATTGCAAATTGTCTTCACTTTTACAAAATAGAGTTGTTGCTAGCAATTTTTATTACCATTCATCTTTTTGAAAGTTTTTTTTCTGATTTCAAGTTTTGATTTCAAAACTAGTTATTTTATCAGTTTGTTGTGCAGCCTGTACTGTATGTAATATGAGACATTCATGCATTTATTTGGGTGGACAGTCATAATGGACCTCCGAAGGAATCTATGACTATGATGCGGCCTGTGAAAAAAATGAGTTTGACACCCCTGGAAATGCTGCGATGCTGTTTATTTGGCAGGACTTGGCAAGATAACAGCAGTCGTTCAAAAGAAGAAACACCCCCATTAGATAAGATGTCAAAAGCTTATCCTAAATTCTCTTTCAGAATTTTTACTTTTATGTTTTTTCTACACGCCTTTAGCATTATTTTGCCTTCTGAGCTTCATTCCTAACTCCTGCTGTGTAGATGAAAAGCTGTTCTGTTTGAAGAGTACTTCTCTCATTGGAACATGTTGCCTGGGAACAGCAATTGCATGCATGAATGCATTTTAGGCCTTGTTGTCTGAAGTGCTTTCTTTTTACCTTTAAATGATAATAAATTAATTACAAGTCAAATCATAACAGATGCCAGCACAAGACATGTCATGTGGGTGTATCAAAATTTCAAGGGCTGTTGAAATGCATTCAATTATACTTAAGAATCCCAAACTCACTTCAAAAAGTTCTGCTGTGATTCTTATACAATCACATTTCTTCCAAAACTATGCACTAAGTATGAGCTGACTTCATACTCAGACTGTGCCAGCCATTTCCTTTGTGCATATTAGCCAATTATCCTCATCCTACCTTTGATTTTACCTTTTTAGTGGATTGGTCTATGCACCTAATGTCTGGTTCAAAATTGTGGAAGAAATATTACAAAGCAATAGCCATCCATCATCCGGGGCTGCCCCAGCCTAGAATAAAGATGAGCCCTTTCAAGAAAGCCAACCTTAGACTTGCACAGTATTTATCACCTCCAACTGGCAAAAATTCAAGAAAGACTTTTTGTGATACAACATGCTGACTACATATTTGAGCAGTTGGGTTTCTTTCTTGCAGTGGCGATGCTGAACACTACCCCCCCCAACCATGTCCTCACAACTTTTAATAATGCTTATTCAATTGATTGCACGCGTGGCCTCATATTCAGGCTTAGTGGTGCCAAACATGTCGGCATCAGCAGTATCTTAGGCTGTGCTATATCAAGGATCCTTTGGCTTTCTGCATCGGTTTTCTTTCAGGTTACAATTTAAATTGGTTATTACTTGAAAAATAGAACAGTTCAGTTGAGAGAAGATTATATCAGTAAAAGAAATGATTCCATGGGTGTTGTAGACAAAATGTTATTTGATTTGCAAACTGCAAGTTGTACTAGGGTTTAAATGCAGTAATAACGTTCCCAAATGACAAACACCAATTAGCATCACATGGTTTAATCAGTTCATATGTAGAAAAGTTCCGAAAAGCAAATAGTGAAGCAACGACATTAAAACTTTTTATAGTTCAGCTTTTTTTCTGAATAGTTACTCTAATAGTGATTCTTGTAGCAGGATTTCTAAAACTATCTATCACAAAAGTTTCCAAAACTCTAACCACAAACACTGCTTAGCACTTAGTTTGCAATTTTGTAACACACACTTTGAGTGCCCAGCACTCTTTTTGCAGACTTGTAAACCAAACTCACTACTTAGACTCTTTCCAAATGATCAACACGATACTTGCAAAACTAGCACACTACTTGACACGATACCGCTGCTGGTGCTATTCTTTAAACCAGTGGTTCCCAAACTTTTGCAGGCTGGCGCCCCCTTTGGGTCCCCAGTGAATTCCTAGCGCCCCCCCCCCCCCAGGCATTTATATAAATAAATAATACATTTATATAAATAAATAAATAAATAATGCATTTATAATATCATTACCATTACGTTGAATTAGTGGGAGCACTGAGTTTGTTTCTCAGAAACGAGCCGGTCCCATCTAGACGTAATCGGAGACAATGACACCCGAAGTGATTTAAGGTTTGTCTTTTATTGCAGGATGCTTGGTCTCCATGTGTTGAAGCAGTTTTGAATGCTTCACTGCCTGGTTAGTTAGCCTGTCGCCACATATTAGCTTTGCGGGCTCGACTGGGGAAACGTCACGTGACCGGGACGAGTGTCTTGACCTGAATTAATTGATCGTCGATAAAAAAAAAAATTCTGTGCAGCTTGGCGGCCCGGTACCAAGTGACCCACGGACCGGTACCGGTCCGCGGCCCGGTGGTTGGGGACCACTGCCCTAACCAGCTCAACACAACACAACACGGCGCGTTCTGGCGAGTCCCCAATTTCATGTTGACTTGAACTCAAGATGATGTTGACCGCCTGAATGCGGTTTTTATTATAAGATAAAATTCGGAACATTACAAGCTTGAAATTACAAACCTGAGCTTTTGCTTTGTAGTCTATGCTGTCGGATCTGACTGGGCCAGAGCGGCGTGTTGTGTACAAATCGACTGCCGCCCCCCTACCGCCCCCCTACCGCCCCTTTCTTCCTCACCGCCCCCCCAGATCTTTCCACCGCCCCCAGGGGGGCGGTACCGCCCACTTTGGGAACCACTGCTTTAAACCGTTCTGCAACTGGCTGGCCATACTTTGACAGGAGAAAACTATAGTAGATAATTAGTTCACTTTGCAGTCAGACTAAGGAGTAGAAATAAACCACAGTCACAAACTGTTGGTGTGGATTAAAATGGAGGAAAGGCAGTGAGATTTGAAAGAGACAGAGGAAGAAGACATGGAGGTGAAGAATCACCCGCTTGCCGCAACCCTCCATCATTTTGTTCAAACTTACGACAGCCGCTTTATGCACACCCCTATTTAGTAATTGTCAATTATAGATAGAGAGAATTAGATAGACAGAGAATTAGTTAGAGGGACGGACGGACGGACGGACGGACAGGTAGGTAGGTAGGTAGGTAGGTAGGTAGGTAGGTAGATAGATAGATAGATAGATAGATAGATAGATAGATAGATAGATAGATAGAGAGAGAGAGAGAGAGAGAGAGAGAGAGAGAGAGAGAGAGAGAGAGAGAGAGAGAGAGAGAGAGAGAGAGAGAGAGAGAGATTACATTTGTTACATTTTTAACATGCATTAACTATTACCTTCTCTGCAATAGATTACATTCGTTATGCACTGTACAGCGGCCAGCCTCAGTGATCTAATAGTAATGAATAAATTCCATTTGGCAGGCCAATAAAACTCAGATTAGTTTCTCGGAAAAAGTACATTGGTGCAGCAGTTGATTGGCACATGAAAAGAACATTAGCATATCATCTGCATCTCTTCTTGGCAGATCTGTGCTTCACTGTCATATTCACTGTCTCCATTACAAGCAGTACAAGGAAGAACAATGATTTGGTTATCAACTACCAGACCCTATGTATGCCTCGAAAACTGTCTTATGACTTCATCATCACATTTCCAGGGATTTTTTTTTTTTGTGGGTAATGAAAAACAGAAGGGCAAATTTCTTAGACAAGATGCATTGAGGCTAAATTAGATGTTGGCAAGAGGGTGTATGATATACACCCTCTTATATATATATATACTATATACGTATATATATACACACATACATATATAATATATAGAATTATATATATAATTGTAACTCGAATTGGACATTACAGAGCCATCCAAAAATCATTGTTCGAAAATGGTTTATATCAATGACATCCCGACTCCACTACCCGTTATTCTCTCGTTCTGAGAGAAAGTCAGAGGTGCAGTATGTCTCCATTTTCAGATGGCTCAGGTGCATCATTGACCTCATCCAGAGAAGGACATTTCGCTTTGTAGCAACATTGTGCAGGACAATACAGGCAAGGGTTATTTTGTGCACGCCTTGGGGTTCGACATAGGCATACAAAGTTCCTCACCTGACTTAAGATAAGTGTACATTTTAAACAAGGCAAGAACCACATTTTAAACATTATCTGTTAAAAGTAAAATATTACTAACGAGTACCGCTTGTCCCCACGGGGGTCGCAGGCGTGCTAGAGCCTATCCCAGCTACGAAAATGTTGTGTGAGAATTGACATGCCTAATTTGAATGGCATGACAATTATGTCTTCACGCTACTGTTAATAACACCCTGAAGATGGCCAGTGGGCTGATGTGTGTTGGTGGTGTATTTTTTCCCCAATGTTTTGAGGCCTATAAATATAAAAGCTTTAAACATTTACAGTACAGTAATCCCTCGTTAATCGCGGGGGATACGTTCCAGAACCACATGCAATAAACAAAGATCCGCGAAGTAGAAACGGTATATGTATTGTCTAGAAATGTAAACACCATTTTATTGAAATTTACAATGCGTAGTGTTTCTTGTTGGCCACTAGAGGACATGGGTGTATTGCAAGTTAATTTTAAGTGTGGTTTACCTTGTCAATGCAAAGTGTCCACCTGCAGGATTCAGGACATTGCTCATAGGCACGCCCTGTGCTATCAGCGCTCATTGCCGCTGTCCCGACTCCCGCATCGCACCAGTGCTTTTCCTTCTTCCTGTGCTTGTCCGCAGTGACACACGCTGCTCAGAGGCACGCCCTGCATTAGCAGCGCGTATTTAAACGGCGTCACTTATGAATTGCGAATCCGCAATGGGTGAAGCGCAAAGTGGCAAGTGATAGAGTTTTGCCTACTCCACCTTTTATGCAAGAACCACACGAGAGACAGTTTGCCCATCAGCACCCTGTGCGGTACAGAGAAGCTTGAAAGCAGTCTAACTTTCTCCTCTTGCAAGGGAATATTTATTGAGAGAAAGCACGGATGGGTGGTGAGAGTGAACAGGTTTCGAGGGTCACCACTGCAAACTGGTTAATCAGCGCAGAGGGTCTTAATGCTTTATTTTACAAGGTTGTGGAAACAGATACTAGTGGAGCATTTTAGATAACTAAGCATGAATGTTTCCACATCCTTTGGAAGGTTTCAACAGCTGAATGTGGAAAGTTTCAGCGAGTCAAGGAAAGGTGGAATGTTTTAACAAAGTTAATGATTCTAGTCAACATTCCAACATAATCATACGATCAAAATAATTTGTCAACCCTAACAGCGAGGGATCACTGCATCCAGTGCCTGGACCTGGAATTCTTTCCATCGCATTTTTAATGTGATGTTGGTCTTGCATGTTGCAAAAAGAATTAAGTGTTAATAGAACATAAGTGTTTTCCTTATTTTTTTGCATTATTCATGAAGGAGCCTCACGTGTATTTTTTATGTGCACAACATGGAAAAGATGGTGTTTAGTGGGTGTTAAATGTTTCAAGCAATTATGTGATATTACCTCAGTCATTCAACACCGAAATTATTTAATGTTGCTCATTGTTGTGTTAGAAGGTTCTGTAAAATGGCAACCCTATCCGGAGAGGCTTATTCCTTCTCCAAATCAACATCCAATACAAACACAATAAGCATACAATGACAATAATTGTCAAATATTGTCCCTGCTGGATTCGTCACAGAGCGTCACATACTATGTTTTGTGGACTAGCCAACAATATACTACTTTTTCATGGTCCCTCATACCTACTTCACATTATTAAATGCTGAGCCTCAAGGCCTGCTCTATATTCATGACATAAATGTTACTCATACCGGAATATTTGTGAATAGTTCCCACCATGCGCCAGTAAACAGAGGCTGCCTCCGCACCAGTGGAGCTACACTTGCGCCTTTATTGAGCTCGACGCAATAAAAGGAGCACCAAAACTACCTCTGGAAATGAAATTTTTATACGACAGAAATATGCCGGCTGAAATTGCATTACCTTAGCACAATCATAACTTTTTTCTTAACCTGCGTTAGAAATTAAATCTGGTCCTGAGGGTCTTGATACTCTGAGCAGATATGTTATCAGCCAAACAATGTTTAGTAGGTAAAATATTATTATGTCCTCAGAGAATGTCTATATTCATGACCATCACTACTCTTTTGTTTCTTCCTTTAAATGACAAAATTATGCATTGTTGTAAAGGATGTTTTATTTTTACAACATGAGTTATGACTAGCCAATCGATGCAGGACCTTATTTTGCTCCTTGCTTGCTGTTTTCTTCTTTTTCTATTGCTTCTTAATGTAGACGCTTACGCTCACTTCAATATGAAATATTGTTTTTGTATGATTGAAAAATCATTCTCAGAATTCCATTTATTTTGTTCACATTACCTAGGATGTAACATTTGTTTATGTGGCTTCTGCCTTCAATCAAATATACTTGTGCACTCATGACCACAAGTGAATACAAAAATACGTTCAAGGGAAATTGAAAATAATGTGCACAGAAAAAAAAAAAAACCTTCAGCAAAATCCCCAAAGGTCACTGAAACACTGAAACAAAATAAAAAAAACGAATAAGCAGTTATTAAAAAAAATAACTAGACATTCCTTGAAAAAATGTGGTCATGCTCTTATTTTCAAAAGTTGTATTACTGTAGTGGCTTTCTTACAGTGGCCGACTGCTTAGCTGCACTTCGTTGTAATGAGGTCACCTTCCTGTGTAGCATGTACTCTCTGTGCCTGCGTGGGTTTTCCTCCCACATTCCAAAGCGGTAGGTGTGAATCTGAATGGGTTGTTTGTTTATTTGTGTCCTGCTATGAGCTGGCAACCAGTTCAGGGTGTCCCCTGCCTCTCAACCATAGTCAGCTGGGATAGGCTCCAGCATGCCTGTGACACTGGGAGATGAGTGGTGCAGAGAATGTATAGATGTCAGCTGCAATGATAAGAATTATAAAGAGGACCATACTGGTTCTCAAATCACTCCACTGGCTTCAGATCGGCCCTGTTTTGGTAGACTGGCGCCCATGCACTCGTGAAAACAGGCGTAACTTCATTTTGATGCTGGCGCAAATCTAATCTAACATGTTTGAGGGCCCTGTTGCACCTCTCTTGGCATTCCGATGCAGGACGTTGCCTCACTCCTGACTCATCTGAATTGGTAACAATTAGTCTGTGCTTGGCGTAAAAATGGGCACAGTGTCATGGTCTCTTTCAGTGTGTTTGTGAATTTGATAGATGCGCTACGACTCACTGGGTGTTACTGTTTGGACTGTCTGTGCAAATTTGATTAAAAAAAGAAGACTACCGTAAATTCCAGACTATAAGGCGCTACTTTTTGCACAAGCGCTGAACTCTGAGGTTTATAGTCCAGTTCAGGTTTTCATAATTTTTATGATATTGTAAGAGGGTTTGTGTTGGTAAAACAGGTAAACACAAGCGGCTTATAGTCCGGTGCGACTTATATATGAAGAAAATAGGGTTTTCCCCAAAATTTAGCTAGTGCGGCTTATATTCAGGCACAGTTTGTAGTTCGGAAATTACGGAAGCAGGCCTAACTTGAGGGTTGGGTGGTGTAATGTTATTTTAGTGTATTTGTTTGAGGCACAGACAAATTATGTGTGGAGGACGTGGTGGTTGACGTCATGGTATTTCATTCAAAATTATGACACCAGCAGGGGCATTCCTTCTGAATAATTTTAGAAATAATTTACTTGAACCAATTATAATCATTAACATTCATCTTTACAAAAAAACACAAATAAACTATAGAAGTTCTGGCTCTATTGCTGGGGGATGTGGTGGTCACACACACAACCCACAATTGGAGTGCAAGGCAGTCTCCAATTTCTGACGTCACGTGCATCGGCAATAGGAGTTCTTGCAGTTTACCTACGAATGTTTTGCATGGAACCCAGCGAGTTTATTTCTATTTCTGCAATGTCAAGCACGGCATACTACGCGCCGACCACCCTGGTATGGATAGAAATGAGGGATGCAGCGAGGATTGCCCTGGAACCGGCTACTGCCATCCGTTGTCAGGCAGATGAGTGTATATGACATAGCAGATACGAGCATGGTGTGCCAAACTAATGGTGTTGCACCAATTTGCCAGAATAACAAGCAATTTGTGTCATTGTGACCATGACCAAACTAAATTACAGACTACACGTCACCCTAGTAATTGACTAGTTCCCATGTCCCCACCATCATGAACCAGTGATTAAGTCAACATAGCCAACTTTTACAGTGAATGGCTCCTGTGTCCTATAACTCCAATTTCCAGAGGGAATCTGGAATCATATTAGTGCAAACTAGGGCAGGCACACAACACATGCAGGAATATTATTTTGTTACAGGCTTTTTGGGAAAAGTGTGGTGGATGGGGTCATGATCTGACAGAACTCCTCGCAGGTTAATAAACGTTGGTCCCAAATTAGAACCCTGCTCAGCCATTATATGCCTATATGCTGCACAATCATTTAGAGCAGACCTGCGCAAATTACGTATCCGCCCCGCTGAGCTTTTTAATCACGCCAAGAAGCTATAGTGGTTCTCAAAGAATAAAATCAAACAAAATAGAGATGACAACAATGTTTTTTATGTTAGCAAAATTCTTCCCAATATTTCCTGCACAGTGGAGGCAAGAGGGCCAAGAAGTATTGGCCTGACAATAGGTACACAAATCTTCAGTTTCAAATACTGTACTTATTAGGTTTACAAGTCATAGATAAGTCATTTTACATTACAGTCAATAATATTATAATTCACACATACTGTATTTTCCAGACTATAAGGCGCACCGGACTATAAGGCGCACCTTCAATAAATGGCCCATTTTAAAACTTTGTCCATATATAAGGCGCACTGGACTATAAGGCGCACCATTAATGCAATCACAATATAATAACTTGAAATAGTGAAAACAATAACAATATATCAATAATGTTAATATGACACAAAACACAAAATAAACATGTAAAGCTTACTTTAATAAGTACAAAACAAAACAGTCAGATAGATCAGTAAACTTTAAAAGTTAAAGTTAAGGATTAAAATAATAACAAATTAACACTTTTATGAAAGTTGAATTAATTTTTTATTAGATGTATTAAGTTTGTTTTATTGTTGTTATTGTTGTATGAATAAGAAGGTGTTTGTGACTGCAGTAAACAGGCCAGGTTTTATCATGTCAGATTTTTAATCCAAATCAAATCATTATCTTTTTTATTTCAACTTCAGATGCAACAAATTACTTTATAATCACAAAATAATGATCCATAGTCTTTTTGATTCATGATTCATAGTCTTCAGCGGGCCACTTATGATTGATTTTATGACACAATGCTTCGGGCCAGTTTGAATTTAGACGCGAGCCGCATTTGGCCCGCGGGCCGGAATTTGGTCCATATATAAGGTGCACCTGACTATAAGGCGCACTGTCGGCTTTTGAGAAAATTTGAGGTTTTTATGTGCGCCTTATAGTCCGGAAATACGGTAACTATATATTTGTGGGTCTTGACTACATTTGGCTAATATGAATTGATGGTCAGTATAATAGTTAGTTATTATAGTCGTTTTTTTTCAAATGCGTATTTCCCAATTTATAACAATACATACCATATCTATAAACGCACCACTTTAAAAATAAATAAATAATTACAAACTCAAAGTTGAGGTCAGCATGTATGCTTGGCCCTCGGTAGACGTTCCAGCTTCTCATGTGACCCTTTTGCAAAATTAATAGCCCAACCCTGCTGTATAGCCTCATCATACAATATATGTCAGAGTAGTAGCCTTGCATTTTTCTCCAGGGGGGTGGTACTATTGTTAATCAAACCTTAACTCAATTACAGCATTGTTTTTAGAGCACTGGACCTAAAATGCAAGAAAATATGACTTTTCTTTCCCAATCTACCATGCTCTGAGAGCTTAGACAAGACAAAAGTTGAAGATGCAGTACTTTGGCTGAATATCTGTGGAGGTAATGAAATAAAACTGATGGGGTGAAAGATGCTGACAATGGTCGCAAGCTTCTTGACCAAGATACTAACACACTTGATAATTGTTTACAGGTTTATTGTGGCCACACTCACCGCCTTCTATAACGTCGCTTCTTATCATTTCCATTATCTGCTTGATAGCCATCTATTGCCACCGTTGTAAATATGTCATCACAGTGTCACAGTCAACCAGACACAAAGCACATACTATGTTATTTTGAAACATTGTGGCACTATGAGTGGAAATCGCTGCTAACAAAGCTGGGGTTAAGTGTACATTCCCATTGGGCAACATACTGAGAATATATGCATGCTTATATGTGTGCTCTTGTCACTGTCAGACTCTTTATAATGAAAGAACAACTAAGATTTCTGTTTCAGTGTAAATGAAGCTCTTTAACCTTTGCTGTATTCCCAGGGGTTGTCAGATGAGTGCATATGCTCTGTCTAGATGGTTATATTACCGTTGACAGAAACGATATTTGAACTCTAACAGCCAAATGCAAATATATGGAATTCAGTTTTCATTTCTTCAGCCAACATACATGAACAAACATGATGGCGAATATATGCATTATTCAGAATATTCTTTCTTCACAAACATCTATAGGTTTTCTGTTAGATTTGCATTTTTTTTTTAAATCCCTTTTATATTTCCTGTCAAACATGGGTACTGCTGTTCATCCCTGGAGACTCTTTGAGGATCTTTGTACACTAATGCCTCAGACTAAATGGGTGGAATGTGTACATTTAATATAGTCAACTGGATGACAACGTAGTGATGATTATACCAAAGACTGACTTAAATCTAATGTGACAGGTTGCCACAGTGGGTTCTTATTTAAAACCTACAGATTTTCAGATATTACGTTATCTAAAGTGGGTTTATCACATAAAAATAAGTATTAACGAGTGGCTTGATTTTATTTTATTTTTTAAACAGTCACATTAGGGTTAGAAGAATTGCCTTATGATGTGTGTAGCAAAAGAATGCCACACATGCATCCTGGACGAATTCTTACTCAGATCTTCTGCAACTTCGTTGTCGATGCCGTCCTAGACTGTCTATGTCAGGGGTCACCAACCTTTCTTAAACCGAGAGCTACTTCCTGGGTACTGATTAAGGCAAAGGGCTACCAGTTTGACTCACACTTCTGAAATAGCCAATTTGCTCAATTTGGCTTTCACTATGTTATTATTGTCATTTCCCAATTCACATGTGTGATTTTAACAAGAATAGCAAAAATACAGTCAAACCTTGGTTTTTGACCACAATCCGTTCCAGAAGGCGGTTCGAGAAGCAAATCGGTCGAATTCCGAATCTATTTTTCCCATTACAAATAATGGGATTTTTTAAAATCCATTTCAAGACAAAAAAACCCCGCCTTTTTTAAGCATTTTTTTCATTTGCGCGTATTTGTCCGATCGCACAACTGCAGCGCACCGCTGAACGCGCAACCGTAGCGCGTCGCCTACCGCGCAACTGCACCGCGCTGGTCGTATTATTATGGCAGAGCCGTCGCTGAAATTTAGAAAATATTTTTTAAGTCCTGATGTACTTTCCAAAATTTAAGTGGACCTACATAAGTGCGCAGGGAGCTTAATTTTGTCCGATCGCGCAACTGCAGCGCACCGCCGAACGCGCAACAGTATCGCGTCGCCGACCGCGCAACTGCACCGCGCTGGTCGCGTTATTGTGACAGAGCCGTCGCTAAAATTTAGAAAATATTTTTAAAGTCCTGATGTACTTTCCAAAATTTAAGTGGACCTGAGTGCGCAGGGAGCTTAATTTGGTCCGATCGCGCTACCGCTGCGCGCTGGGCGCTCACTGTCACATTGCTTTAAGAGCGTCTTTGTGTTTTAGGATGGCTTTACTGCTCCCACTTGCTTTCTTTGGAGGTATGATTGGGGTTAATACAATCCTCAAAGTAACGAAAATACAATAACAACGGAGTCAGTCGGCATCCGGGCCACGCGGTCGGGTTTTTTCGGGTCCTCTCGGCTCATCTCGCGAGGTTCGACCTCCAAATTTTGTTCGACAACCGAAGAAAAAAAACCTCGAATTTTTGTTCGAATTCCGATTTGTTCAAGAACCGGGACGTTGGAAAACCGAGGTTTGACTGTAAAATAAATAGATGCAGCTCGCTGACAAGTGCCGCTATTTGAGCTAATTTTAGAACAGTCCTGCGGGCGACTCATGCGGTCCTCACGGGCGACCTGGTGCCCGCGGGCAACGTGTTGGTGACCCCTGGTCTATGTCAACAAAACAGGTCATGGTGAAGCAGCTACGAGTTGCCCTGCCACAACTCTCGCTTATTTTCGCATACTGGAGGAATCAAACACCGTGGGACTTCTCTGTAAATACGCTGGTTATCATCTAGCTCACACTACCTATAGCTCTGCCCCTCGTCGTCATGGTAATCAAAGACCTATGAAGTTATTGTTCTTGGCCAGGAAATGGTGACATACCCTCTGTATATTGGGGGCAAGTTCCTGGCTCAGATGGAGAAGTTCAAGTGTATTGGTTGTCCCACTCCACTTCTGCGTTGACACCAGTGAGATGAAATGGCTTGGACATCTCAATAACATGCCTCCAGGATTTCTCCCTGGTGAGATGTTCTGGCAATGTCCGACTGGGAGCACTCTCTGGGGTAGACTAAAGACACACTTGGGGGACTATGGGCTCCATTTTCATTGATGACACATTCGAAAATGCGGGCATATCCTGATTTATGTGCAGGGGAAAGGCTCACTGATGCACTGTATGCCAATTTGGCAGATTGCTCTGCAGCATGCTGAACTTCCAGCGTAGGAGGGATGTTTTTTTTTAAGATGCGCATGGCGGAATAAACTTGGTGGAAAAAAGTGGATCTAAAGCTAAGCCTACTTAGACCATGTCTAAATAGTGAATCAGCTGCTCTAACAAGATTTTGGTGAATTTGCACAAGCAGACATATTTTGAGCCTTGCGGATGTTTGCGTGTACTTTTCAATGTATTTCATTCAGAACTATGACAACAGTGTGGATTGAACCCTGTGAATAATAATAATTATATTATTATATAATATAATAATAATAATAATTATTATTATTATAACTATATTATTATTATTATTATTATTATTATTATTATTATTATTATTATTATTATTGGGGTGGCAAATGAGTGGTGACAGATAAATGAAGTCTACTGACAAAAAGTATTTAAGTCACCAGTTGTCATCACTGGCTTATTTAATGAGTACCCACTTTGTCTGTTGCCACGCCAAGTGAAATGACAGTGATTCAGTCACACCAAAAGCACTGCATCTTGCTCACTACATAAATGACTCCATCCGAGATGTGCGTGAGACACATTTAAAGGGAATGATAGAACCCATTTTGGTTGGTGACAAAAGGAGTTGTATGTATTCACGACCACATTCGCCTATATGGCCCTTTTTTTTTTTCATTTTCCGGTTTATGCATGTCTTAGAAAATTACCAATACCAGGCCAAATGCCATGGCACAGATTTATGCCCTGCACTGGATTTGCGCTGGTCACAAAAGTATAGAGCCTTTTCTCTCTCAGATGGAAAGGGAACGCCTTGGGATTGCCCTGGAAGAGCTCGATAAGGAGGTTGGGGAGGGGGAAGTCTAGATTTCTCATTTTTAGCTACTGCCTTCTACCCAACCGGGATATGCAAAATAAATTTGACGGATAGATGGAATAAGAGCAGCAGAGTGGCAAAGGTCCAAAAGCACATTCTATGTTAGTTTAATTCAGTCCTTTTCAAAAAGTGGCCCAGGGAGGAGCGTGAGACCCTTTTAATTACATTACAATGTGTTGCAGAGGTGTACTTACTACAATTTCGTCGACAAATGAACGATACTATTTGTACGTAGTTAGTGAGGAGAGTTCGGGGGTGTGAAATATACAAAAAAGGCATAACAAAAAATAATTTAGAAGCACTGGGTTAATTGAATATATGTGAAGCAAATGTGAGAGTAGGTGTCTGTCTCGTTTAAAAACCAATACAATTAATGAGGCTTTTTTGTTCAATTAATTTTACATCTTCACAGCCGGTGATATTAACCCAATAACAAGACTGTCATGCGCAAAATAAAACGTGACAAAACTTAGATCGAATCAAAACCATGTCATCAAAAAACAGAGCATGACAATTTCAATGAATCACATTTTATCAGCCTTGAAGTCTTGGTATCCTCGGTGGCCAGACGCGCTCTTCTGCACTCCGAGCTACAAAGACTTGACTGACCGAAGAATTAAACTCCCAGTATCCTCCGCAAATAAGTTTTGCAGTAGTAAACTGTAACAAGTTTATAATGCAACACTGATCAGACTTGTATATTTTCCTCTTTCAGCCAGGTTTTTTTTTGTGTTGTTTACTTGTATGTAGATTGTGTACTATGTCTTGTCACCGTGGGATAGTGGGAACATAATTTCAATTTCTTTGTGTGTCTTGGCATGTGAAGAAATTGACAATAAAGCAGACTTTGACTTTGACTTACTGAAACAAACTACTAGTCTTGCTCATATCTGTTGACATACATTTATATTAGTTCTCTTGTCCATGCAATAAGGTGTATCTTAACTTATTTGATGTGGTATGCTTCTCAATTTGCTCACAACCATAAACATTTTTGTTTTTAGAAATAAATGTTCAAGCCAGCAACATTAAAAGGAATTAGTTTTATTGGTCTCCCCCAAATACGACCCAGAGCTAAATTCCATATCGCTCATGGTGCAAAAATAGAAAAGTGTTATTAAATGTGTTTTTTTTTCTTTATGCATTATTTTTCTGTGCTTAATTATTTAGAAATAGCTGCATTAAAGTTACAGCTCAGCCAGGCAAAGTAAAAATGTGATACATAAACGAAAACAGCTCCTCTATCATAACCAGCTCTCTGCTGAGAGTACTGGGCCGTGTTTGTGCTAATGCTTTGTGGAGGGAATTAGGTCTGAGATGATAAAGCATCTTGAATTTAAAACAACCAGTAATGGGCTACGGCAATAGTCTACACAAGCATCAAAACAGCTTCTGACTTCTCGTTTATGAGATATTGCTCAAGTGTGGGGTCTCCTTTTTGCTCCAGCCTTCAACATCCAATCTGTTCCTCAATCGGTCCACAGTACAACGGGATTAAAGATGCATGAGATTATCCACATGTCCAGTGGTGTGGAATAAGGAGAGATGATTTTGAGCACTTTGGCCTTGTACTACTTTTTTGCCAGCCTTTCACCTTTGCAGAGAGATTTTGTTTAACATTGTATATTACTCCATTAGTATCCACGGTGTACTGCCAAATCTATGACCAGTTAAAGAGAATCTGTCTCATTGTTCACTGCTGTATTAAGACGACTGTTTGGAGTAACAGCTCGTGTTGTCCAACTGTTGTGCAAGCCTCAATTTATTCCTTTCAGAAATATTTTCCTGCTTATTCATATTCGAGAGAATGAGTGAGTGGTTATGGTGTTCAATAAATAGAGATAGGAAAAAACATTGTGATATTGTATCTTCTCTCCCAGAACAGTATCAATACTTATTATTCTCCTCCATGTACAGTCAACACTGAATATCAAAAATATGCAGGTCCACTACTTGGTGTTTAGTATGTTTTGATGGAAAGTAAAGAGTCAAAACAAATTCAAGAATGAGGTCAATTGTTTTTAATTTGCTTTTACAAGCCAGATGCAAACAATGTTGAATAATAACATTTTTGAGCAGATGAAAATAATAAAGATGACATTTTGCTGATCTAATCCATGTATTCTATTAATGAAGTTAAATTAATAATTTCATGCAAAATAGGAATATGATGCCCTGATACAATCATGAGGTTTTGAAAACATGTTTTGCTACACTGCCATCATTCAAAGCTGAAAAATACAAATAAATATTTCTGTATATCTTCTTTAACATTTAAAAAATGTTAAAATAATTGCCCTCATTCAAAGCTGAAAAATACAAATAAATATTTGAGTACATCCTCTTTAACATTTAAAAAATAATTGTTGAAGAACTGTGAAACTATCACATCTAAAATGTGTTGTTTGATGTTTCCATTATTTTTGATCATTTTGATTTTTGAATGGTTTGGAATGAACATGAAGTCATAGCAGTGCCGTTCATGGCAGAATCAATTTACTTTTTCTGTGTGTTCATGGGAGTGTTTTCACCAAGTCTAGCATATTTGAACAGATTCCCCCCTCCCCAAATAAGGTTACAAAGGGCGTGGCTCGGTTATAGCGTGATAGACCTCACCCTTGAAGGTGGTGGTTTCAATCCTCAAGTCAATTTAGACTTGATTTATTTTCCTGCTGATTTTCAAATGATGTCAAATGGAGCTGAGAAATAGACATACAGATGCAATCCTCTTTTGGTGCACAAAAAATAATATTCCGCCAAAGCAGTGGTCCCCGAGTTGCTTCTTGGTTATAATGGTGGTCCCTTGGACAAACCCAGTTGAAAACTCCTGGTCTAACAGATTACAGACTCGATTTGATTAAAATTGTAGCTTGCATCTGGCTGTCAAAGACCTTTACAAAGGCTCACATTTACTTATTTTTACTCACAACTTTAAAACACCAAAAACTTAGGAAAGGCTAACTTTAACGGGGATCCAGCTCAAATCAAAAATGAGGTTTCCTAATAAAAAAATAATAAAAATTTAAACCTCATTAGCTTTACTATTCACATCCACTTAACTTATGAGCACCTACTTCTAGTTTTTTTTTTTACGTGATGAAAACCTTATTTGATGATGACATTTGATGACAGTAAAAACACTGCAGTGAGGCCACCAAATGAAAATATAGTAAATAATTACAAGATTCGGTTGACAGTGTAACTGAAAAGAGTCAATAGTATTTCTGTCAACGCTATCTCTCATGAATACGATTTTAGAAAACGCAGATAGGGACAATTTCAGGGACGGACAAAAACCCAATTCCATCAGTCTTCAGTCTTTCTTGTGTTTCTGTCTGGGAAATACTGGCACCCCTACCTTTCTGATGTTGCAATTGGACCTGCCAGCAAATGATTCTTACAGATAATAATTCAGTCCTTACATTTGTACTGTCCTTTCTCGGGGCATGGTTGTGTCCTTCACGTCTTTGGCCATTTGCTCTGAGTGGTTTTTCACTTGTCACATTGTTCCCACTACAAAAAAAGTATAGCGAATAAGACAAATAGAGAACTGTGACTGAGAGAATACAAATAATTTTTGCGTGAATGTTTTGTCATAACTTTGAAGAATGTCTAAGAATGCGTGATCGTCCAAAAGATGAATTGTGAAATTATTTGCTTGATTACTAATCAATGTTTCTTTTAGTCATTGTCATTTTCTTTGTGTGTAAAACCAAAGAACAGGTAGTAAAAAAAAAACACAAAACACACACATTAGACAAGACTGATCCTCCCCCAAAATAATTATATTGTAAGTAACACTGGAATTGTTTTTGCACATAATGTAGTTTCTAAACATGGATAAAATATAACAGCAGTATTTTGCACACATTACCATCGTTTTTGTGAACCTTTTATGTTACTTCCAATTCATAATTAAAATGTAAACCGCTATCTATTTTTGCTTCATAATAGTAGAATAGTAAAAGCAATTTCCTGCTTCTTGGCAGCAGAATCGGCACCATGTGAATAGCAGCAGAGCTTTCAGTGGCAGTGAAATTCTGTAGAGATCTCATCTATCATTTATGGCTGGTTCTCCATTACAGCTTCATTTGAATGGAGATAGTATAACCCTCCAGTTTTGAGCTCCAAAGGTCAGTGATTGAATATATTCCTCATGCAGAAAGTAACCCAATTTCGCTTTCATAGCTGTGCAGTAATGCTCAGGCTCACATAGCACAGTAAACAAAAGTGCAGCCTTGGTGCGCCGCCCAAACTTTGCATTTATCTTTTTCCAGGCCTGGTGGGATGACTCTCAAATTAAATCAAATTATCCTTTGGAATTGTGTTTAATATTCAAAGCTAACTAAAATATTCAAATATTTTCTGTGCATCTCTTGGTGCTTATTTGATTCACCCCCACATGTACCGAACCTCGACTTTGATGATGTTGGCTCGAGTATCAGATGACCAGCTGTTGAGGAGGTATTGAGCTTTCAGTGCAGTGATCATCATGTGCTTTTATGCACCAAGCTATGGGTTTGTAGGCTAAATTAAGTTTGGACTAATTTAACTCCCGGATAAGGTTGCGAGGGAGATGTTGTGTCTCAAAGGACTGCAATTGTCTCCAGTTGGAGGAAATACTGGTGTCTTACCATCTAGTGCCATTTGCCATTAGGACAGTAATGCCGTCTCAACTTTCCAGCAAAATTATGGAGTGTGAAAGTGGAGATTGAGGCCTCAAGCTCAGCTCTTGATTGATGAGTCTTTGAGTGGTTTAGCCTGTCTTGTTTTTGCCTGTTGCTACTTGAGAGCAGATTACTTCACATTTCAACTGCAGATTTCATTCAACAAGGTGATGATAGCAGCAGCCTGGTGAAGAGTGAGAGTTAAAACATTTAATGATTTTGTATTTTTACACCAAGATGTAAAGATGGATCTGTGATGGAAGCGTGGACTTCCGGCTTTAATTTAAAAGCTCTTCACCTACATACCCCTACTAATTATTAACATGATCACTACCGTCACATAAATATGTATGATTAACATATCATCACCATATTGAAAATTAGTTGAGCACATTTGGTATTTCAGAAGTGTGTTTGAAATTGTAGCCACTCACTTTAATCAGTACCCAAGATGTAGCTCTCGTTTTCAAAAAGGTTAGAATATGAGACGAAGCCAATAAAAAAGCAAAACGTCTCAAAAGTAAAGCTATTCACTGGCAACATTAGACATAAGTAGTACAATAATACAAGTAGACATCTTAAAACTTACTTCCAGTCCACGAGACTTTGCATTCATGTCATAGCGTATTGGTGAACGCCATATCGGACTGTCGTACAACACAACCCTTCATATAATGGCGCGTCACATTGAGATTGAATGCCATGAAACAGCTACCTTACATCCTCTTTTCCAGGAGAACCAGGAACCAATGGGGCAAAAATGGGCCAAACACAAACCGTCTCCAAGCTTTGTTACGACCTATTACTCACTCTCACGTTTGCTTCCAATTTACGATGGACCACTGAGTTTCTCATCCGCACTGTGACTGGACACTTTTCGGAAACTTTGAAATCTCATCCACGGCAGTTACGGCCCGGCCTGTCATGTTTGTCAAACCCAGTTGTTTCACTTCCATCCTATTCTGTCTATGGTGTCCTGCAACACAATCACAATACAGTAACAAAGTGAAATTTGATGCCAATGAATCAATGTCGCTGACCATGGTGCTGAAGAGCTGGATCACAAGTAGGCACTACATTCTGCACTATGGCCCCTCTGTTTTTCAATATTGTTGGTGTAAATGATAACATATTCCACAAATATATACATATAACAGAAGAAGTGAAATACGTTTTTCCAAACAGAAACTTATCTCTAAATGAGAAATACTAATTTCACATTGAGAATGATGCCACTGACTTTGTGTCGCTGCAACATCTCAGTGCCTGTGAAATTTTTTTTTTTTTTCTATTAATGTACCTCTGTGTGATGTGTACTGTAGACAGCCATGATGACAAGTGAGGTATATTAATTTTAAATACAAACAATAACAGTACTGTGTCAAGGCAAGAGGCATAGTGTATATTGATATTTAATAATGTGCAAAAACATTTCTTCAGGTCAAGTAAACAGAACCTGATGCTTTTGTTTTTATATTCAATGAAGAAAAACTGCCACAATAAGAACCACCTCTTCAAGTTAAATGACAACAGTCTGGACTATCTATTCTTTTATAAACAAATTGATACTAGAAGAAGATGAAGTATAACAAACTTTGGTGACTGCATATCTTGACAGATTAATGACGGAGACTTTCAAACTCATTTTGAACAAACATGCTGGTACAATCCAAGTCTTTTTCACACAACTGTTGCTAGTTGAAGCTAGAATAGGTACCAGATATGTGGTTTTCATGCTGTGACATTTCAAGAACAATTTTAATTCTGTTTTTTGACTTCTAAAGTAGAAGTGCATCACGTTGAACCTCAAATGTCGTTACTCTTCTCTTCCCCACTTTCCAATCACTGTTGTTCTTGCCACTGCTGCCGCATGCTGCTACTTTTACATCCAACTTACAGAGGCTCTCTATCAACAGAGTTCAATTGTTAGTATATACAGAAATATGTTGAATAATTTATGCATCATTGCACTTCCAAGACTGCCTTCAAACATAAACATACAAGCATAGATCTGCTTATATGATTAATTAGATGAACTGTAAAACAGCATAAAGAAGCACTACAACATTTATTCATGGCCGACATTTATGATTAGCTTGAGACATTCAGAAAAGATGATGCCAATGAGAAAAATATTGCTTAAGAAAGATGTCAAAGAAATGATTCAGACAATTCCCATGAATGATGACGCTTGTAACTGATGTGATGAGTAAAATAATATCGGCATTGCCTACAACACAATACTCGTGGGAGAAGAGTGTTTCAACCTGCGTCACTAGCTTTCTCCTTTTATTTATCTGGCTCTGCACCTAAGTGGAATATTATGGGAGGTACTTGCTCCTAATTCTGTGCTTGTTTGCTTTACATATACTGTATAGAAAAGCTGCACTAAATCAGTTTTGAACAGGCCGTGTGAAAAGGGCTTAAGATGCATGTGTAGCAAACTTTCATGTGAATATTGACTGTCCAGGTGTCATCAAAATACAAGTACCGTATTTTCCGCACTATAAGGCGCACCTAAAAACCTCCAATTTTCTCAAAAGCCGACAGTGCGCCTTATAATCAGGTGCGCCTTATAGTATATGGACCAATATTGAGCCACTACAGCAGGCGTGTCCAAAGTCCGGCCCGCGGGCCAAATGTATATATCTTATATATGGACAAAGTTTTAAAATGGGCCATTCATTGAAGGTGCGCCTTATAATCCGGTGCGCCTTATAGTGCGGAAAATACGGTACTAAAAATGCTGAAAGTCACAAAGCATGTTTACCCACACATCAATCATTGGATGTCTTGAACCTGAAGCCCTCAGCCGTTATTCAATTAACTTCCCCACAGTATGCAATATTTTGATAAATTTTTGGTGAAAATCACTCCCAATGTTCCAAAATCCACCTGACACAACCTCTCATAATTCAGAATAGAGCACCACTTTGAATCAAGGTGCAGGAATAATGATAAGCAGTGCAAATATACCACCTACCAGGTTTGGGGAATTTGTTGAAGTCGATGCGCTGGGAAATGTTAGCTCCAGTCACCTTGACTTTCTGGTGCACAGAATAATAATGAAAAAATACGAAAAGGAATAGTAGTATGGCAGACCTACACTAAGACCGAGATTGAGCAATGAAAAATTGGATACGTCCTAAATTTTTATTTACAATTGTAACTCAGCTATCCACCACTGAGTGGCCATGTTTCTACAGCAGGAAAGGCAAGTAAGTTTTATTTATACATCACATCTGTTGGCAGCTTATTCCATTTGTGTACAGCATGACAGCGAAATGCTGCCCTGCCACACCTTGTTTGCTTTGAATTCTGGGCTCCATTAATTGACCCGAGTCTGCAGACCTCTGAGCCCTACAGGGTTTTTATACCATGATCATTTCTTCACTTAGTAATGGTTTGGATGGTGCTTTTACCCCATAAAACATGAGCTTCTTTCTCTCTTCTCTGTCTCTGTCTCTGTCTCTCTGCCTGTGTCTCTGTCTCGCTCTCTCTCTCTGACTGAATATGTCGGTGATTCTTCATTTAAGTATTTTATAGGTGGCTTTTGTTAGTACTTGGCATTTCATCGCGTAAAAAAAACAACCTGTGGGATGATTGCGGCGATAATGGGGATCATCGGATGTATTTACACTACCAGATGTTTGTCTGGAAGCGAATAATGGACGCTTTCCATGATGCCAGACTTAAGGCAGGCTAAGCCTGAAATGGGGGTGGTAATTGGGGGAGTATCACATCTGGAAGAGAAAAACAAAAGGCAATGGGAGCCTTTGATGGGATTAGAGTGATGAGACAAACTCAAAGAAAATCCAGGAAGGCTTTATCTTTGTCCCTTCTCTCCAACCACAGGGGCAGATTTGTCCACCAGACAATTTGTTGAAATAAAAAACAATGCTTTCGAATTATTACAGCCTTTCCATCACCACATTCCTCAAGACAGTACCATTTCAGGTTGAGATTCTCATCAGAATGTATTTAAATTCTATTAACCTAAATCAGGCCACATAATTGTTCAAACTAATTGTTCAAAGTAAAGGGTCGACATTGGCAAGTTAATACCAAGCCAAGACTGATCCAGACAGTTCTCTGTTCTGCCCAAATAGAAACGAGGACAGTGGAGAACAAAAATCGACTCTGATATCATGGTCACCCTGCTGTGCTGTCGATGGTCTATTCTGCCGGACCCCCAGCTGTTTCCCTTGGTTGATCTGAGCCTCCCAGCTGGGCTGACCACCAGGCTGCTGCTATCAAAGCAACTTGATGTCAGGCACAATCGGTACCGTATAGAAGCTCCTTTTATGAATATTTCTCTTCAGGCATCATTCAGATGAGATATGTAGTGGCTTTGCTAATTATTTTGATTCATCTAGTCAGATAATGCTGAATGCATGGCGCAATTCTGGAGCTCGCATTACTGACTTCTAGACCTGTAACATGCTCTTGTAGATGCAGTTTGACCGATTATTAAAATGGGAACGTAAAGTTATCAGATTCATCCTAGTGAAAAGAAGCAAAGGATGAGCTGTGACTCACTACAGCCCATCGCATGATCTGTAAAGGTTTCAACTATGTAGTTTGTAGTTCAACCTAATGAAAATAAAAGATCCACATTTACCGTTAGTGTTTGACATTACTGATGCACAGTACATGAAACAAAATGTATTATGAGAGCATTCGGCCACATTTGGAAAACCGCAATTTGTTTTTAAATTGCCTGTCAGCTGTAATGCATTACACTGAATAGGATTGCATGTTGTGTAATCATAAAGTATTACTTTGCAGTTTAATAATTAATGCAAATGTTATTCTGTTATGAAATAAATTACATAAAGCCTCAATAAACAAATCAAATAGTCACATACGCATGCAATATAGATAGTATATGTACATGACCTGACACGCACACACACACACGCGCACACACTTTAGTATCACATTTTTACATCTTTAATGGGCTAAATAACTTCACAGAGTCACTTCAAGCTGCACTCAATCATTTCAGTGTTTTATTATTAAAAGAAGCATTTGAAAACCTGACAGACTGGAATACCCCACTAGAGGATACATCTTGTATAAATCACTATTGCTGGTGCTGGAACTCACTCATTAGGGTCCACTCATTGCTCTGCCTTGTTCAGATTGTTGTTCTTATACTGGCATCCTTCCTGCAGCAGATACCTGTAATGTGTAACCATGCTATAGGAAGAGGCTGTAGTATGTTTGATATAGTAGGATTGATGTATTATTATTGTTTTCTATTATTACTATTATTTTCCAAAGCATAGATGGCAGTAATTCAAACTAGGCTGTTGAAACAAATTAAAACTATAGAATTCCACAAAATGTATTGCATACCATAACCATGGAACTGAGGAAAATAAATGGAAGAAAAGAAAAAGTAATAAGGTAACAGTCTTCTTTCACATACACTTGATGGGTTAATGGAGCACCGCTGCTTTAATATTGATTTTGGCTCCAGCTGGGAGGACAGCTGAACTGAAGGATTCATCCATCGGTTGTTGCATTGAAGGTATACCTTGTGAGAGTGTAAGAGGATGAATGAAGTCAGGTCTAGGTTCTCTTGCCGCAGCAACATCCATCCTTTAAGTGGCTCAGAATGCCACCCACAATCACAATGAATGTTGTCCAACCTTTCTAGCAGAGGGCCCTCAGGCAACCCTCCTTGTGCCATCACCTTATCATGGTGGAGGGTTTGTGTGTCCCGATGATCACAAGGATTAATTTGTCTTTTGGCTTTATGCCCCTGATAGTGTTCTCAAGACAAACAGGTCCTTGGTGAGGGACCAGAAATAGTATCTTTCAATGATCTCATATGATGAATAAAATACACAATCAAATATGAGGATCTTGATTTATTATGCCCGAACACATGCCACTACAGAGCCAGGCCTATGGTGGGGTATATTTGGACATGTTCAAACTGATTCATCATCCCTGGCATACGATATATGGGCTTAACCCCGAAGTAGGAGAAACTTGCTCATATCATGATGCTTCACTGTCAACTAGGGTTGCCACCTGTGTCTGACAAAAATCCTGTAAATATTTACCATTGAATCGACCTTCCTGTTTGTAAGCAATGCCGCCTTTCACACATCTAACCCAAGATATAAATAACCCTTCTACGCTGCAATTGTATAACGCTAATTAGTAAATATGACACTTACTTGTTATTTGTTTTGTTAATTGCTTGATTTAATTCCTGTAGTATTGTGGTTTACTTTCAACATTTTTTGTTGTGGACACTGGGGGCAGTATTGAGGGGAAAAGGGGAGGAATAAATAGGTTCCGTTTGCTTTTGTGGAATAAAAACAAGTAGTGTATTTTTCATAGTCTGTAAGAATAACCAGATGTAGCAATGTAAAGTATAATGGTCTTAGCCACATAGCGTATTTCTCCTGTTACAACCAGTCATTGTTAAAATATATCGAGCATTTATATCAGGGGTGTCAAACTCAGTTTTTTCGCAGGCCGCATTGTAGTCATAGCTTCTTTCGGAGGGCCATTATGACAGTCAACCCAAACAAATGTATGAGCACCTCATATTATATACAGTAAAAGCTACAAAACAAACTGACAAATAACACGTTTTTAAATCAGATGAGTAAAAACGGGTCAAATATTTAAAAGAAAAGATTAGGGGTGTAAATCGCGGGTTTTGTCACGATACGATATCATATCGATACAAAGCACCACGATACGATATTTGCCGATATCTTAAAGCCTGCTGTGATTCATTCACGATACATCACGATATAGTGCTCCACGATCGATATTTTTATTTTTTAAATAAAAAATATAGAACAATATCCTGATTTATAACAATTCATACGCAAAATCAACAAGGTACTGCAAACTCTTTATTTAGGAAATTACAAGAGTATTGTAGTATACAAAGTGCTTATTTTAACACTGAACTTTATCAAATTCCTATATTTTTTCTCATATAAGTAAAGAAAAATGAATATTCTTTCTTTTTTTGTAATACCATTAACTTTAAAGTGCATTACTGAACTATTTATTTACAATAATTTTAATTGTCCGTTGAGCCATCTTTTCTTTGGAATCCAAAGTGCTTCCAAACGAATGACTGAAGCCCAAAGGGGAGCGAATTTCCTCGTCTTCTTGGACACTAGCCATAGCACCAGCCCAGGAGCCGCGTAGTTGTCGGCTCCCCTTTCACCTGCCTGCTCTGCTCACAACACAACACGCCGCGTACTGCTCCCAGAAAGAGGAAGCAAGCAACAATGAACTGGATTTCAAAATAAAGTCGCGTCTAATGTCCGAGGTCAAAAACGGCGATATAAATCGATGTTTACGTTTAGCATCGATGCCAATAAATCGTAGAGCATTATATCGATTAATCGATGTGTATCGATGAATCGTTACACCCCTAGAAAAGATATTAAAAGTGAAGACACTTTGCAATTCTAGTAATGACACACGAATTTGATGCACAATTTGTCTTCGCGGGCCACATAAAATGATGTGGCAGACCGTATCTGGCCCCCGGGCCTTGAGTTTGACACCTGTGGTTTATATTTTTTCTTTACTGGCCTGTCATCACCTCATGTAGCACCCTTGTCATCCGTCTCTTTGCCCATTTTCACAATATAATGTCACTCTTTTTAGTCAGTGGATCCTTTCCTTTCTGTCTCTCCATATCCTACACACTCTCCGTTTCCACCTCACCATTCTGAATGAGGCATCACCACCACAAATGAGTATACTACGTCATTTTTCTAGAGCCAATAAGGCTATGAATTAAACTGAAATACACATTTTGCACAACATGTAAAAATGTTTTTTTCTTTCTTCCGGGACAGACCATGAAAATCCGGGACAATCAGGAAAATATGGGACAGGTTGCAACACTACTGTCAACTGTGGCTTGAATTCAGAGTTTGGGGCGGCGTCCATTTCTCTTTAGGCCAGTTGATGTGTTATCCCCAGAATTGTAACCTCTTCTGCACTTGTCTTATTTAACTGAGTAACTGTGTGCGTGTGTATCTGTGTGTGTGTGTGTTGGGGGGGGTTCTTGCTAATAAATTAGTTTCATGCAGGTGTCTTCTGTCACAGCGCTTGCAGGTAACTCCAGACTGTCTTTGATCATCCTGGAGCTGATCAATGGGTGTGCGTTCTGCCATTCGGATTGTTCTTTTCTTCTACGCGTCTCTGTTCTTTTGTTCGTTCAGACGCATTGGAGATTAGTGGAGATGAACAGCCTATCATTTTTGCACCTTTGTATAAGCTTTCCAATTGATGATTTAATCAAACTACACCTAAATCTCGATTTTACATGGACATGGTCCAGAATTTGGGAATCATGTTAACCCCACAAGTGCGTTGTATAGAAAGACTTGGTATTTTTAGAAAGGCATGATTTTAGGCAGCCCAAGGGGTCCTTTGTTACATTAATTTAGGTCTGGCATGTTCTTGGGCAACCGAAGGGGGTCGTTTGCCGTCCGTCATTGTTTTCCACACACATCAAAGTCTTTTGACACTTCATTAAAATAGAAGCAATTCGCAGATGACATTGATTGAGTTAAGTCATTTTTATGCTATGTGAATTGGATGGAAAAGAGAATAAAGCAGCCACTTATTCTACAACTATATCCAGCCATGCTCTTTGACATGTGAGTTTTCTGAATCAAATTCACTAGCTATTCGTAACACTATAATAAAGCAGTCATAAATATCAAACAACCCGACTTTGTATTATCAAACACCTTTGAATAACTAGCGGTAAGGTTTAGGCGTTAGTAATTTAGCTTTGTACGGTCCTTATATCATACATTTAAAATACTAATAGTACTTGAAAATGTATTACGACAAAAAAAATTGGGGTCCATGACCAAACCACGTTGGACAAAAAGTCATGTGGAATTAAAGCGTGGAAAATCGAGGTTCAGGCATACACTGTTTGTCTGAACAATGTCTGTAATGTCCTCTGGCTTGTAAAGAGTAAAAAAGCATGTTTCATGGTGCTGGCTCCATCCTTAAATAGGGGACAAAATTGACAAACTTGCTGACTGAATGCCATGCTACTACTATTGCGAACACCTACTTTACTACGTTTTCTACCAAACAGATTTCAAAGTTTTAAGACCGTGCATATCATGAATGCTTCGTCTTGTTGGATTTGTGGGAATCTACTCAATCTATGGGTACTTTGTTTCCCATGTAATCATAAAAAATATACCTCAAAATATACTCAAAACCTGGATTAATTTTTTTCGTCACACAGTACTACGACTATTCCGAACACTATGTATGTACAAATAATCCGCCACTGTCTGCGTGTCTGCATTTGTCACTGAACAAGCAAATCGCACACCTGGAAAAGCCACCGAACCGTTCATATTGCCCGGTTAATCCAAGGCTTTAAAGTTTTCCAATCAAGTGCGCAAACATTTTGTTTCACATAAAACATTTCCTGACTTTTACAGTTAAAAAAATGAAAGATCTAAAGATCTGTCATGACTCCAACAGTGATTTAGCATTTGTCCGCAAAAGGCAAAGAATATTACGCATTTATTCATGAACGAGGACCACTGAGAGTAAAATTGAGGGACGATAGGAAGGAACTAGGCACAGCTGTGCTGTGACTGGCTCAGAGTGGAGAGAGTTCTAAGGGGGTGACAGCAGCGCTGACACGATTGATGTTAGGGATGAGAATCTTAAAATTGAAGAAAAAAGAGAGGGGGTCCTCTCTCTGAACAAACAAACAAAAGATAAACAGGAATACCGAGGCAGGGTAAGGAAAAGAGGCTTTGTAGATCAAGCCTAAAAATTATCCTTTGGTTTTTAGATGATGGGCTGTTCTCAATGTACCTAGTTAAACCGCCGTTCTAAGAAATCAAGATTTAAATATTGTACGGCAGCGGGGTATTTCAGAAAGCGGGTTATGTGAAAACTCTGTTACCCTGGAAACGAGGGAAACTCTGAGTTATCCGTTCCAGAAAGAGAGGTAAGTTAAAGTCTGGGTCAGTTACTGCGGTAACTTACTCTGTTACTTACTTACAGAGTACTTACTTACCGTCCCCGGACAGCCACCCGGCCGAGCGCCGGCCCCCGACTTCTATCCACGGAGGTGAAAGAGAGCTCCGTAGAGTAGGACCGGGCGTGCGTAAAAGCCATAATAGTTTTTCAAACCTTCTGTGTCACTCCAAATCCTTAAATCCTTCAAACTCTTCGTCCTCCGTGTCACTTAGAAACAAAGCCGCTAATGATGCCGGTAGTACGTGGGGCCCTTCGTCATCTTCGTCATCCCGTGATCAACCGTTGTCCTTTTTGTAAACAAGCGCCGCGCCACGCCGTGTCGCGCTGCTGACGTCACTTGAAATTCAAATTACAGTAATCCCTTGCTACATCGCGGTTCGTTTATCGCGGTTTCACTTTTTTTTTTTTTTTTTTTTGAAAAAAAACATAAGTCGCCCCCCCACCCAAACTATGAAAAAAAACGCGACTTATAGTCCGAAAATTACGGTATATATGTTTTTTGTGTTATTCGGGCCAATAAATGCAATTGCTATACAGACACCATGTCATTTGTGTCATGTTATGACAAATGAAACGGGGTTAACACGTAGTTTATCACCACCAGAGTGTGAATGGGCAAGTACATTAATATCTATTGAGGGCGCTTTGAGTATGTGACAGAAAAGCACCAAATAAATCGGATGCATTATTATCACGATTATTACTAAACAGCTGATTTACTATCAAAATTGACAAGTACTGTAGAAATATCATAACACCATCGTTATACTGTTACACATCGTAATCCAAAATACAAAAGTAAAATAATGAGAATAAACAGTAGATGCATTATGACATAATAGTATGTTACAAGCGTCCTTGCTGCCAGTAACTTTGTGTTATTTTACAGAGAAATTGTTTAGAGTGTAGGTGTTGGAATTGTGAAGGGAGTCAGCGTGACATATGGAGTCATGAAAATAGAGGTGCCGGTAGGTCAGAGTTCAAAATAAGCTCACATATGCTGAAGCTGTAATCAGCAGGGAGAGGGAAACCATTGGAGAACAATAAAATAAGCAACTTGGCAAATAAGGGAGTGTTGATTGATACAAAAAGACTCATCACATTACAGATAGATAGATAGATAGATAGATAGATAGATAGATAGATAGATAGATAGATAGATAGATAGATAGATAGATAGATAGATAGATAGATAGATAGATAGATAGATAGATAGATAGATAGATAGATAGATAGATAGATAGATAGATAGATGGATGAACAGCGGGCGGGTGGGCTGGTGTCACTTGAATTCGACACTGATTGCTGTCTACTTGAAAATGAAACCATGCACTTGATTCAAGTTGATTGGTTCGAGTTGAGACAATTTCCCTCAGCATCATTTTTCTCTTCACTTGCAAGATGGCATCCAACATTCCTAAGGTAGACAAAACCTTCACATGATGGTATTTGAAGAAATCAAATGCCTCAGAACTTACTTGTCACTAGAGTTTGGGCTCGTATTGTTTAAAACAGATTGTTAGATTTAGCAGTTTCTAAGAAAAAGAGGATGATAAAGAACTTTTAAGTTTTGCTTTTGTTTGAATTTGCTCCTTTTAAGCATATACAGGTACTGACCCACACTCAAGCAAACTAGATGGCAGCGGTGTTGGATGGTACCGCGTTACAGTGAAACCTCTACTTACAAACTTAATTTGTTCCTTTATTTGGTTCATCAGCATTTTTGGTCCCAGCCATTTGTACAAACCTGTCAATACAGTATGCTTATGTGCCGAGACGAACACAGGAAGAGGCTGAGCGAAGGATAGAAACAAAAATAAATAACTCAGTCACCTCACGGGTGAATTTTTTAAAATTATTTTTTGGGTTTAGACGTCGAAC
This sequence comes from Syngnathus acus, assembly GCF_901709675.1. Classification (NCBI taxonomy): domain Eukaryota; kingdom Metazoa; phylum Chordata; class Actinopteri; order Syngnathiformes; family Syngnathidae; genus Syngnathus; species Syngnathus acus. Next base: position 15,327,729 of record NC_051094.1, on the reverse strand, counting down.
TTTGTTCGTAAGAGGAGGCAAAAAAGTACTGAGCCTCTGGTTCGTATCTCAAAATGTTTGTAAGTTTAGACATTATTGTGTGTTCAATGTTGCTCACTCTGCATCCATTGCAGCCTGGTCGTCCGTGAAGGGGGATCCTCCCATCTGCGGTCCCGTCTCAGGGTTTTTCATTTTTGCCCAGTTGAGGTTTTGAGAGTTTTTCCTTGTCCTCCTGGGAGTTAAGATCAATGTGGAGACTAATTGTCAACTGTGGCCATGTGAAGCCATTTGTGACATGTTTGTAATTAAGAGCTATATAAATATAATTGACTTGATTTGACCTCACGTGAGTAGAGGTTACACTGTATAGTGCACGAGCTACTCTATATATTTTTGTAAAATTATTACTTTGTCCCGCAATGCTTTTTCTATTTTGGGACCACAACATAGATTTAATCACTTATTTTAATCAATAATGTCATCCAATAAATCATTTACCAGGTGAACTGTTTCTTAGGTCAATCAAGAAAAACATAATTTCTCACCTCCCTGTGGAAATGATCATGCAAATATGAATTCATTGCCTATTTTTCTTGTCCTCCGGGCGATTTACTAGTATTTGCACAAAAAACAGAGACTTGTCTTTTAATATGCTTTGAGTTGACTATCCCTAACATAAGTATACACATACTGGACACTTGACAACTACAGAATTTAATCTTAGTCCTGTAATTTAAATATACAAAATGTACAATAAATGCAAGGGTGAGACTCCAGGTATGAAATGGCAGAGTGACCTTTACTTAAAAGGAAACTCAGAAGGCAGAACTTGGAGAGTCATCTGGAGTCCCATCAGTAATCTTCCAAAGTTCAAAGCCTGCAGGCCGTTTGACTTTCAAATACACTCACTTCTGGTTTGTTTATAGATTTTCAGCATGTTTACTTCAATAATTAGGATTTTTATCCCCAATGGATGCTTCACATTGCAAGTGCTCAATACTTTCTGACAGAAAATTGTGGTCAAATATAGTTAAATACATGTAGCAAATACATGGACTGTGTTGGATTCATGCATTTTATGCTATAAGTACCAAAACTTTGTGTTCTAAGGACCAGTGTTACATGTAGCATTTTTTTCCAGGGGGAAGGGTATGCAAGATGCAGGGTATGGTGTCACTGAATATTCACAAATGTACACGAGCACTGGAAATCGAATGTTGTGCTCCTATCATGTCTCCGCTCCTCGGTGGCGTCGATCGCCACGTGGAGTGGAGCTAATCCATGCCTTTTCCACGTAGCCCCGTGTGTCATTTTGTTTGTTGTCATGGTGTCCGTTGGCGCGTCTGTGCACTCGCCTCTCCCTAACTGTGTCCTACCAGTAATCATAATCACCGTTACCTGCCACTTGTTACCCCTGTTGAATTTAAGCCTCTGTCACTCCGTCGGATCGTCCTGTTAGTCGTCCCTGCCTGTTAGTCCCTGGTTTCCTGTTTGTCCCAGGCCGTTTGTCTGCACCTTCCCACGTCTGGTTCCTGTCCGTTTCTGCTGCCCGTACGTTGCTGTTCTTCTGCCTGTTTGTTCCCCTCATCACGTCCTCCACCACCCTTTTCCCTTCAATAAACCCTGGTCCAAGCTGCATTTGGTCGCCCCGCTCCATTCTGCACGTGACAGCTCCAGTTCATGACTGTCATCGCACTTTTGCACACTAAAATTGGAATTGAAGCTGGCTTGACCTAAATCAAGTTTCTACTGGTGGCCAATTTCCAGTGCTTGTGAGCAGCGCTTCTGAGCGCCCCTGGCTGTAGTCGTGTGTAGTCAGCCAACAAAGAGCTTCCACATCACTTGTTGCTATTAATCTGTAACTCAGGTAGTGCTCTTTTGTTTTGGTACTTTCTTTGAAATGCTGCTTTATTTTGGTGGCATTTCATTTTGTGACCTCTCTGATGTCTTCTTATTGTCTCTTTTCCCCATTTTGAAGAAGCGCTTTAGTGAAAATTGTTTTCTGATCATTGCAAGGGTTAAACGTGTGTGACTGATAAATAAAAATACAATTGTCCATTTGTGTTTAGTGAAATCCAGAATGGCTATTTTTAAAATGTATAAAGTTATTTATGTTAAGTCAAAAATATTGTCTTCAGTTCAATTTCGGTTCAGTTAAGTTTATTTGCCATTTGCAGGACAAAACCACATTGGAAAAAAAGATGCAAGTTGCACTGTCATTCATTAAAAAGTCATAAAAAGACAATCTTAATAACAAAAAACAGAGTATTTTTTTTATTAAAGCAAGATAATATATAATGTTAAAATTATGATACGCAAATTAAAAAGGTAAAAAGTAATGAAGCCTGATAAAGGCATCAAATACCTCACGTCTCATCAGCAAACTTGACAAGCTGGGCCTCAGTACCTACCTCTGCAACTGGCTACTGGACTTCCTCTGTCAGAGGCCACAGGTGGTACGTGTTGGCGACAAAATCTCCGCCAGCATCACGCTGAGCACGGGGGCCCCCCAAGGCTGCGTGCTCAGTCCGCTGCTCTTCACCCTCCTGTCGCATGACTGCACTGCTACCTACAGCAACAACCGCATAGTGAAGTTTGCTGACGACACGACTCTGGTGGGTCTCATCACCAAGGGAGACGAGACTCAATACAGGTTGGAGGTTGACCTTCTGACCACGTGGTGCAGGGACAACAACTTCCTGCTGAACGTCGACAAAACCAAGGAGATTGTTGTTGACTTCCGGAAGGGTCACACCCAACACCTGCCGCTGACCATCGACAGTGCTGTGGTGGAGAGAGTGAGCAGCGCCAGGTTCCTGGGGGTGCACATCAGTGAGGATCTCTCCTGGTCAACCAACACCGCATCACTGGCGAAGAAGGCCCAGCGCCGCCTGTACTTCCTGCGGAAACTCAGGCGAGGGAGCGCTCCTCCGGCCGTCATGACTACATTTTACCGTGGCACCATTGAGAGCGTCCTCTCCAGCTGTATTGCTGTTTGGGGTGGCAGCTGCACTGACTACAACTTGAAGGCCCTGCAGCGCATAGTGAACACGGCTGGTAGGATTATTGGTGCTTCACTCCCCTCCTTGAAAGACATTTACATCTCCCATCTCACCCGCAAGGCGACCACGATTGTGAGTGATGTGAGTCACCCCGCTCACTCTTTGTTTGAGCTTCTGCCCTCTGGGAAGAGGTACAGGAGCCTGCGCTCCCGCACCACCAGACTCACCAACAGCTTCATACTCCAGGCTGTTAGGATCCTGAACTCTCTCCCCCTTTCTGCGTAGCGTCCTGTACATTGCGCTATGCTTACGGTCTGCTGTATGCACACTGGCTCAGTTTTGCTCCTCTTATTTATTGTGTTATTTGTTTATTATTTATTCATCACTCATTATTCATTTATTATTTATTATTTATTGTTTGTGCCTTCTTGTTTTTATTTTGTGTCGTCTACTTGTGTGTCTATCGTGTGCTGTGTCTCGTCACCGTGGGATAGAGGAAACGGAATTTCGGTTTCTTTGTGTGTCTTGACATATGAAGGGATTGACAATAAAGCAGACTTTGACTTTGACTTTGAGCTTATGGGGGAAATAAAAACCTTTCCTGCAGAAACATTGACTTCATTTCATTTTTAAATAAAAACATTATTATTAAACGTGTGGTACTGGTTAGCATGTCCGCCTCACAGTTCAGAGGTTGTGAGTTCGATTCCAGCCTTCCTGTGTGGAGTTTGCATGCTCTCCCCGTGCCTGCATGGGTTTCCTCCCAGATTCCAAAAACATCCATGCCACTCCAAATTGTCTGTAGGTGTGGTTGTGAGTGCAAATGGTTGTTTGTCTCTGTGCCCTGTTATTAGCTGGCAACTACATATTACCCAAAGTCAGGTGGGATAGGCTTCAGCACCCTCCTGAGGATAAAGCAATTCAGAAAATGGATGGATGGATAGATTGTTCTTAAACCAGTAAATACACTTCCAATCAAAAAACGGATGAAAAAATATGTCGTTTTTATGTTAGGTGGAATTGTCGCAACTACTGAAAGTACAAACTAATTCACTTGCAATAAGTTAAACCAAGTCATCAGTAAAGTAACTAAATTACTTTTTCAAGGTAACTGTGGCAACACTGTTTTGAACCAATGGGTGAGCTTTGAATCACTGATGTTGAAGCGGTTCACTTGCCTACGTCGCTTCAGGCCCCTCTCAGTGATGGTGGGATTCAGGATCTGGTCCAGTCCAGCGTGCAATGTACCACAGCTGACTCTATCGGCTCTTTAACACCTTCAACCGATTGCACAATTCGGAAATTGAATAGAATTGCAAACTTTTTCAAAAGTTTTGATACACTGGAGAACATGTGACCTTAAATTGTAAAACAAACTCACCTTTTAGAGAGGTTTGGCATTATGTGTACAAACATTATTGTTTAAAAAAAGACAAAGAAAACAACAGATTATTTTTGTGTGAGAATGCTTTTAGAGGACCTACTGCGTCAAACAATAAATCAGTGGATTAAGCAGTACGAATCTCTCTTCTGTCAAGAATAATTGAGCCAGTTGTAAACTGCTTTTTTTTGGTAGCTTTTACCATCCATAAATACAAAGGGCTGCCCACTTTGTTTGATTTGCATGGCCCGAGATACTCTTGTTGATTGCACTCTCAATCATTTTAAATAAAAAGCTGCAAGAGGTGAATCATTTCAAGTGTTGTCCTAAAGTACACCTTTCACAGCAAGTGATGAATGGAAAAGCAGTAAGTGGGAACTGTAGAGGTAGATAAAGGGAATATTCTTTTCTTTTGTTATTGTTTTTTTAATGTTACTTTAAATATTTGAACATACATTGAATAGTATCTGTAAAAAGTCATATTTTATTCTATTATGTGCCGTATTATGCAGCATTTTCAAATCAAATGTCTCTTATGGGAAGTGGCAATCTTGATTATAATTTAATTTCATGTATGCTGGTACTTCAGAACTGAAAGCTCAAAAGTAATACAATTCAGAAAACTGAAAGGTTAGAATGAAATTTCAAGACTATCAAAGCATTTTGAAGTAAAATGCGTCAGAAAGCTTGGGCTCAGCTGTGTATCTCAAACCTGCTCAAATGAAAGAGCTGGAATACACATTAAAAACACGCAAGAGTGGGCATGTCAATAATAAATGTTTAACCCTATTAGTTTTGTTTGCTAAAAAAATACGACAAAACATACAAATAAGCAATGCTTTGTTTTCCTTCATTAATTTTCTTTTGTTTTATGTAGTGATACTTTTGTTACTTTTAAATTATTTTAGTGACTAAGAGTAACAAAAAACAAAACAAAAGCTGAAGTCCATTTTTTGTGTGTTTAACAAAAAGACAATATAGTTACCATAATTTCTGGACTATAAGGCGCGACTGAATATAAACCGCACCAGCTAAATTTAGGGGGAAATCCTGTTTTGTTAATATATTAGTCGCACTGGACTATAAGCCGCAGGTGTTTTAAATAAACTGTCCTCATTTCTATTACCTGTATTAACAAAACAAATCCTTTTCAATATCATAAAAATCATGAAAAATCCCTAGATAAGCAGCACATATAAGATGCAGGATTCCAATTTTGAGCAAATAGTAGCGCCTTATAGTCCAGAAAGTAGGGTACTTAACGGTGTTTTTTTTTTCTCAATGTTTAGTCTACTCAGTACCACATGTCCCCACGGTGGTCATGGGCGGGCTGGAGCCTATACCAGCTGCCATCGGGCAGTGGGCGGGAGACACTCTGAAGCCAGCGAATCGCAGGGCACGTAGAGACAAACAACCATCTCCACTCACACTTATGGGCAATTTGCCCAATCGGCTGACCCGCACCCTCCAAACTGTAAGGCGGACGTGCTAACCAGTGCGTCACCGTGCCACCCTGTCTACCAAGTATTTTCTCAAAAATACTTTCAAAACATGGCATTAACTCGCCTTAGGGAGGCGTCATTTTTGCTCTCAAGTCGCAACATGTGCCTTACTTGTGTCTAACCCTAATTCCAGAAATGTCATGTGAAACAGAATACCAGGCTTTACCGTTGCTTACACATACAGTGTTTAAAAAATCTATAGGGTTGACTTCCGCTTTAAGGGTCTTGGTTTCATTTGAATTTTTATTCAGTTTTGTCTCAGTCTTGGATAGGGCGGATATTTTTTATCAAGACTGGTCGAGACCAAGCAAGTACCGTATTTTCCGGACTATAAGGCGCACCTAAAAACCTAAAATTTTCTCAAAAGCCGACAGTGTCCCTTATAGTCCGGTGGGCCTTATATATGGACCAAATTCCTAAATTTAAACTGGCCCGAAGCATTGTGTCATGAAATCAATCATAAGTGGCCCGCTGAAGAGTATGAATCATGAATCAAAAAGACTATGATCATTATTTTGTGATCATAAAGTAATTTGTCGCGTCTGAAGTTGAAATAAAAAAGATAAAATAAAGAATGATTTGATTTGGATTAAAAATCTGACATGATGCATTAATGTTGCGCCTTATAGTCCGGTGCGCCTTATATAAGGACAACATTTTAATATGGGCCATTCATTGAAGGTGCGCCTTATAGTCCGGTGCGCCTTATAGTCCGGAAAATACGGTAATACTGTGATAAGTGAGAAACGCAGAATGCAGGTGCTGCGGTTCCTTACCTGTGTTGTCTGGATTGCCATGAGCCCTGCACACAGAGTAGCTGTTGTTGACTGGAGATGCAGCACCCTTGAAATTTTTGAAAACATGTCAGCAATTAAGTTTGGCTTACAAAACCATAAAGAGTTCATTTGTCAAGCAAAATGTAAAAAATAAACACTCTCCAGTGTGCAAATTTCTGTGGTGCACTGTATACAAAAACCGCTGGCGCAACACCCAGCTTTTATCTTAAAAAGTGAAAGTACCATTCAATTAAGGTAAAATATAGATGACTAAAATCAGAACATCTCATTCAAAGACAATGAGCAAAACCGGGCTCTTTTCTCTAAGTTTTTTTTTTGTTAATGTTCAGTGCTAATGGTGGCTTACAGTAGGGTTGCCACCCTGGATTTCAGAATCAGAATCAGCTTTATTGGCCAAGTTTGTGCATGCCAAACAAGGAATTTGACTCCGGTTGATCTCAGCCTCTGTACAACATTTAAGTGACGAAAATTTGTGAAAAACACTTGACCAAATGTTTGCGGCCTAGGGCTTGGGCATTATTACCAGTTCAAACTAAGGCCTGACCGATTATCGTTCTGCCGATTAAATTGGCCAAATATAGCTCTTTTCATGATAATCAACATCGGCTCAAACTAGGCCGATTATTCTTGTAGTATCACATAAAATGGTGCATACATACTGAAAGGTGTACTTGGACTGTTTGTCTAAGTAGAGCTGTGACTTCATTTAACCTCCACTTTTTTCTCACCTACCAGTTTTTCCAGCTTTTGTTTACGTTACATTGCTAAGGTTTTATTTGTATCATGACCTATGTTCAATTTGCAGAAACAAGTACAAGACCAGAGGTAATAATATATTCATTAAGTATTCTTGGTCTTCTTTGGTCGGTCGTACCCATTCAAACTGTGAAAGTGTCACCAAGTGAGGATTCTAACGGGTTTTTTTTTTCGTACTGCTGACTTAAAGTTTCTTTTCCTTCCTCATCCGTCATCTCTCCTCCCTTGTCTATTCAAGTCACCAACCGAGACAATTTTAAATAATCAGAGTTAGACTACACAACAAAGGAAATAGAATTTGTTTTTTATACTATGTTCTCCTAAAAAACGGGACTTGAGATTTGTTTCCCTTTAGGGACAGCTGAGAAATGATCAAGAGGAATTTTCGAACTTTCGAAGAAGACGGCAGATGTCAAAACTTGTAGAGGTTAAAAAGAAGCCCATTGTCTGGCTAAAAGAAAAAAAAAACATCTATTGAACTTAAAAGAAGACAAAATTAACTCCTATGACTACATAAACAGAAGTATCACCACCTGAAGTGAAAAGACCTTATGCCATTCAGATACATTATTTTTTTTTAAACTCAGAACAATACCTTTACGTTTATTCAAAGATTTATCATCGTGGCAGTTTGACCTGGAACCAAATAATAATTAAATGAGAAAAAGTCATCCCTTTTGTTTAGCTGAGCTCAGGAAAAGGGACAGAAGACAATTTATTAGCTCCCATGAAGCAATTATAATCAACCATCTGTGGGGGTTGCTGTACAAGATCCTTTTCCAGACATATTAAGCCATGCATCCCCCTCCAACATTCCGACAGAGTTGGCACAGCTCCTTTCTTCTACACATACTCTCTAAACGAAGACTGCTGACAGACAATAAAGGCATCATGTTTTATCAGGCAAATATGCAAATGAAAAAAAAATTAAACACCTCATCAAAAACAGAAAGTATAGGAAATCCAGCTGTACAAGATAAAAATTAACACCATTCAATCATAAACACTGCAGGTTTTCATGAAAAACTACACAATAACTAAATTTTTACTTGAAAATATTGCTTAGTCTGTACTTCATCATCAAGCAACCATCTGGGTTGCCTAATTATGCTTACTGTAATGACTGTGTACCTGTTATATAACACTTTTTTTCTTTGAAAGTGCATTTCATACCATTATGCCGTTTTGAAATGATGAAAAAAAATAGTAGTGGCCTCCTTTGTGTGTTTATATATTGCTTATCTTATCTTATCTTATCTTAAAGTTCCCACACCACGACAGGTTTTATCACACTCACATGATGTTTATTCAATATGCATGAGATGGACAGATTTGTATTTGTAAATTATACTAGCCCATACAGACGCGCAACGTTTGTCAGTGATTTATAAAACGGGTTTGACTGCTCTCAATCCACGACTCAAGTTTGTGGATTGTTCATTAAACTGTAACCAGCTTTTAAACCTAGCAAAATCTTCTCCTGGCATTCATCCACGATCAAAACCTTGTATTGCAGAAGACTAATGCATAGTTCAGTGATTCAAGAATCTCTGGGCAAATCCTGAAACCTGAAAACGCCCATGCATAATTTACAGTACATATTCACTAGATTGCGCACACTAATTGATGAGCTTTGGGCTTTTGTTATGCTGCAAGATAAAAAAAAAAAATCTAGTGAGAGGCCAGTTCATCCTGTTCACAGTTGAAATTGCACTGAGCAAGGCACTAAACCCAACATGCAATTGGGCACAATGCAATGGCACAGTCCCAACCGTGACAGCTCTCTTCAGAGTGTAAATTGAATTTGCCCATGCGGTACAATTAAGAGATTAAATTTTCAGCAGAACAAAACAATGTTGGGCAATGTAATATTCAGTTTTGGATGAAGCTTCTGGCTGCAGATGCTGGATAGCAGGATCAAAGCATGATCACTACACTACGCACTTTGCTGCACAGATCTTGGAATGAGATTCTGGAGCCGGCAGCAATTTTACATCCCCAGAATCTGGGATTTCATCCTATCCTCCAGGATCACAACACTGTCTCCCACAGAGCCAGGATAATCAGAGTACTTCAAGAATTTGGAAGTGGAGAGGACTGAACAGCCTGCTGTAAGTACAATACAGACTTGAATCCAGTTGAACACTTGTGGGATCAGTTTGTATGTTGCCTAGTGACTAACATAAAAATGCTGGTTGACTTTCAACACTTCTAGTTGAGGATTGGCTGGCCATTCCACAGCAAAATGTGACCAGGCTGGTAAACAGCATGAGGAGGAGATGACAAGGTGGCTATGTAAAAAAAAATCTTGACTCAATTCCCATGATGCTTTGTCATTTGGCACACTTAAAAAAAGTTACAATTTTTTAAAACAATAGTTAAAATTTACAACGCCGATTTGGCTGCAGTTCACGGTCTCTCCCCCTCGGCTGGGGATGGGGGGCTAGATGGAAGGGGGATTCTCCCATCTGCGGTCCCTTCTCAAGGTTTCTCATTGTTTCCCAGTTGGAGTTTTGTGACTTTTTCCTTGCCCTCCTGGGGCTAAAGACTGAGGGATGTTGAGAATAATTGTCAACTGTGGCCTTTGAGATGTTTTTGTGCTTAAGGGTAATATAAATAAATTTCACTTGATTTGATTATTTCAGACAGACCAGATGAATTGTTCAATCGTGATTTTCTCAGCCACTTCAAGCATAAATAGGTAGTATTTACTTTGCTCCATATATTTTCTATTCATACTGAAAGTCAGTATAGTATTGAATGATGCCCTTTGTGACAACCGCTTACATAACACACTTTACTCTGTACCATAGGTCTATAGCACTTATTGTTCTTTAGTTTAAAATAAAATATAATCATTTCATTTTTTTTGACACTATAGTATAATTTTAGCAAACAAATCAATTCACTGTCTGTGATCTTGAATGTAACATTTCATAACATCAACTGTAAAAAAAAGCTCACTTGAAAGAAACCTAGAAAGGTTTTTTCTCACTTAGAAATTTGAAGTAAATTTTAGAGAGCTTTTGGGTAAATGTTACTAGTTTATTTGAGAGAGAAAAAAAGCCAATGTCCACAGCCTCTTGGTTGTAAAACAGCCAGATTTCTACCTGCACCATCCATTCAATGCTGTTAGTCTGTTTGGTTCTCAATACTTGATTTTTATTTTTATTTTTAAGACTTTTATTCCAAAACTTGTAAAAAAAAATATATATATAATTTTTGAGTGGAAAAACATTCCAAGTTTCTTTTAGCAAATAAACTTCACTCGTTATTTGTAGTGTAATTAGCCATTGCTGAGTCACAATCAAACGGTGTATCGTGAACAGACTCCCATCGTAATCGGTCTTTGATTAGGTCCACTTGTCGTATGGTCTCCTCCTCTCTGTCTCCCTCAGTTGCCATTGGTTAAGCGTGAGGCAGGCTCCGGCATGGTGAATCCTGCTTCGAGGAGGCGCTGCGCACAAACCCGCAACCAAAGAAAAGAGAAGATGCTTTTTCTCTTTCCTTCAGCTGTTCAGCACTTAAGCTCATCTCTTTCAATCAGAGCTATACGTGCCGTCTCTAAAGACGGAACTTGCGAGGTCTGGACTCGTCCAGCAAGGAGGTGGCGGCAAGGGTGGGGAGCGGAGGTCCTGCGAACAGCCAGTCTCGTATAACTGTGGACCACTACGCGTCGGCATGGGTGCGCTGAAGAAAGGACGCCACCTTTACACGGCGGGTCTTCTACTTTTTCTGTATTGCATGTCATCTGCCATCTCCAAAGGTAAGAAGGATTTCTGTAGCCACTTTGCATGGACACTTCGGTGACTGTTTTGAATAATAATCCCCCTGGATGTGCCATTCCTGTGGTTACGCACCATTACACTTGTGCAAAATGCGCGAAGCGGCGAAGACGTGGGATTCTGGAAATATAAATTACAGTAATTTTTCCTTGTGAATTTTGAAGCTCACTCTCTTTTTTCAGGCTCTTTTATCATTTTGAGTTGTGTCCCGATGCGCAGCCGAGTTTAATCTATTGATTGGCCACGCCGTCACTGTTTACAAAGTTCACACTATCTTCTCGATCTTCTCCACATTCTAGTGTTGAATTACAATCAACCCTTTTTAGAATGTATTATTATTATTATTATTAAAGTATATATGTCTTAAATCCGTCACCCCATCTGGCGCTGTACGCGGTGCAACAGGCATACGGGTTCATTGCCAATTGGGATGATATACTAGAATTAAAATGTGAGAGTGGAATATTATTTCATTCATAAATATATTTTACAAATTTACCCTTAAGGAAACAATGGGTTCCTTGTTATTCACTGGGGTAATAAAAAGCTGGCTGCTTGTCTTGAAACCATAACGATTCGTCAAGGTTTTCCTCCGTTTGTAGACACAAACTGATCCACTTGAACAATATTGGAGAAGTAGTCACTTTACACAATTTCAGAATTCATTTTTTCAATTGCTGTCGACTGAAAACGTTTGAGGTAAAAAGACGAATACAGAGGTTAACAATGATGTTGACCCTAAGACATGGAAATGCTCTCAAATATTAACCAAATAATTAATGTAAATCGTGTTTTGGCAAGATAAAAATGAAGTGGTCAGGAATTTGTTAAAAAAAGAATAGAAACAAACACATATATTAAGTGACCCTTACGCGTATGATGGAAAGGCTTAATTAAGGAAATTGAGAAAAAAGGGTTTGTGCTTATGATTCCTAAGAAAATTCATTTGTGAAAGTCAGTGGGGGTAATGTCACGGCTCGAGTTTGCATGGCTTCTTCTGGGGAGGGGCTGACTGATTTTAATAGCAAAATGAACTCGGAAGTCCACATAATTTTATAGTTTGTCTGCGATTTTTCAAGAAAGCTGCAATGAAACTGAAATTAAATTAAACTGTGTAGCAAGATCTCCCAAACAAAACACACTACCAAAACAGAACAAAAGTCAATCAGGAAGTTTTAGAAGGGGCCAAGTCCCTATCTAGACTTAAAAGCAGTGACAACGGAGACTGAACAAAAAAAAAGCTTTTTCAGTGACTGAAAGAAGTTTAATTGAAAAAAAACTGGTGTAAATACCTATTCTGCAATACACGGCAACCTTATCTTAGTAATGTGGTAATGTGAATAAAAAAATAAGATCACAAGCTAGAAATAGACCAAATGATGAGCTGGGAGAAGAATAGCTTGCTTCCAATAACGTGAAAATTAGAAGCCTTCCTTTCAATACAGTTTCTTTGCTACTGCTGACAGGCAGTTGAGTTGGAGGTGACAGACAATTGCCACGTTCAAACAACACTGAATACCTTTCTTCCTTTGCCAACGTCCTTCCATCATTGTGATGCGGGAGTTTTTGTAACCTTTTGACGTGAGATGTTTTCAGCCAAGAGCAAAAGCAGTAAACATTGCCTCACAGTATACATGACCTAATTTTCATCAAACCTTGTAGAATAACACCCTCTATAGGCTACCGTATTTTCCGTACTATAAGGCGCACCTAAAAACCTCAAATTTTCTCAAAAGCCGACAATGCACTTTATAATCCGGTGCGCCTTATATATGGACCAATATGGATTCGTGGATGAGGACTAATTTATTAAAGTACCGTTTTTTCCATGTATAATGCGCCCCCATGTATAATACGCACCCTAAAAATGGCATGTTGATGCTGGAAAAAAGCCTGTACCCATGTATAATACGCACCCAAATTTTGACTCCTACTTAAGTCCGTAAACGTAAAATTATTTCAGAAAAAAGATCATCTTTGGGAACAACCGGATGTTATTCTGCCGGTCAGTATCACTGCGCATGCGCTAGCAAACTCAATAGCGAAGAAATGTTTCGGATTTGTGTAGGGTACATTGTGACAGCAAACGAGCAGGTGATCGAGCAAGCGTCTGATACGAGAGCATTGTGTTCGTATGGAGCGTGTTTGAAGTGAACAGCAGAGAAGAAAGCGTATCTGTAATGGCGGCCTCCGTATGATATCCGGATAATAAAATAAAATAAATAAATAAATAAATAAATAAATAAAATTGTACCCATGTATAATGCGCACCCCAGATTTTAGGACAATAAATTAGTTACATTTTGCGCATTATACATGGAAAAAAACGGTAAGCCTTACGTGTTTATTCTGTGTGTTGTGTGATATTAACGTTTGAGCAACGTTGAGTTATTGATATGTTGTTATTGTTTTCACTATTTCGAGTGTTACTATATTGTGATTGCATTAACGTGTGAGCAACGTTGTTATTTATTCTGTGCGCCTTATAATCTGGTGCGCCTTATATATGGACAAAATTTGAAAATGGGCCATTCATTGAAGGTGCCCCTTATAATCCGGTGCGCCTTGTAGTGCGGAAAATACGGTAATTGCTTTTCAAATATATTGCAAATACTGAATTACGTTTGTCAACCCACACATGTAACTCTTAAATTCTAATGACGCATGAATCTTGGGAGCACAAGACCCTTTTAGGCATACAATTGCTGTTTCCAAATTCACAGGCTGCGTCCTCCGAAGGCGGGAACTCAGAACATATAAACACAACTGTCAGCGGGTTTCAAACATAGAGGTGAAGAATTGAAGCATTCAAATGCAAGGTTTTGTGTGCTTTGGAATTTGTGGCTTGACCAATGGTTACATCTATAAATAAGGTTTCCAGTTAACACATTTTTAAACATGCCATTTAGCCAGCAGTATAAGATAAATGTATATTTGTTCAGCTTTGACTCATGGGTAACACTTATTAGTATTCTTGTTTCACTTGTCTTTTTCACTCTGTTGTTGAAAAAAATATTTTGCAAACTTACCCATTTTGCCCATATTGCTCCACTCTCTACTACAGTAATGCATTTGACACCGCTTGACACGCCCACTTGCCCAAGCTGTCGGAAACGAAGATGAAAAAGCTCTGTTACGCATGTATTTGGTGTTTCCGGTGGAGCATTTACTTTGAAGTTCCAGACACAAGTGGCGTGGCGTTGCTTGAGAAATCAAGAACAAATCGGGGCGTCGTTGGGTGGCTCCATGTATTAAAAGTCAAAGTAGCGTGTAGGATGGCGTAGAAGAAGAGCGAAGCAATGAATGCTGCAAAGGCCTCTTTTTCATAGCCTTTTAACCAATGGCCCGTCTCCATGGATTATTATTGATGGTGATTGAAGGCTGCGTGAATTTGGACACTGGCGGTGTGGTCTGGTCATGTCGAGAATGACATCACGTTGCCGCCTTGAAGGACGCTGCCCATTAATTTGTATGCAGCTATTCTGCTTGTGCATGCATATGCGATCCAGGGAGGTGGAACTTCCAGGACTGCGAAGAACCCAGCCTTCGAACTGGCCTTCGGGGGATGCAGCTTGTGAATTTGGACACAGCAAATGTCTCGTCATGTATATTCAAAAGATTGTTGCATACCATTTAAAGGTGCGGTCAGCTACTTCGTGATCCAGTAATCGGCCCTTTGAGCCTTATGTTGGATATCCCTGCACTAATCTCAAACCTTGGAATGCATTAGTGCCCTTTATGATGTGTCCCAGTGTGATGTTTTAATTTGTTGAAACAGTAGGGCGCAACTGCAGGCAGGCAGTCATCGAGCTGCAGCAGAGTTGATCATTTATCATCACGCTATCACGACTACGCATCACTATAGTCATTAAACCATTTTATGTCACTGGAGAATTGTGAAGAAAATACGAGCCTAACACAATTCTGCTGCCGTGAATGTTTCACTTGCGCCTTGTATGAAAATCAATACTAGCCCTAAACATGCTGGCTCAAATAGAACAGATACTGAAATCATCATCGATAAATACGTAGTCAACTTTGAGCTATTTGTGTTCCCACAGAAATATAATGGCCCACTGCAGTAATATTTTCAACCCTGTAGTCTTAAATTGCATATGATCTGAAAGAGCTTTAACAATGTCAGCACAGGCTGAGTGTCATTTTTTAAGCAGCATTTGTTGTGAATGGACAAAATGTTTTTACACTGTGAATAATAAGACTTCACTTGTTTTGACATTCATGGTTGCCGATGGCCCCCAGAGAACTCTATATTGGTGATAACAAAAAAAACATACATTACCGTTCAAAAGTTTGGGGTCACCCAGTCAATTTAGTGTTTCCAATGAAAACTAACATAATTGCACAAGGGCTTTCTAATCACCCATTAGCCTTCTAACACAATTAGCAAACACAATGGACCATTAGATCAATGTTTCCCAACCTTTTTTCATTCACGGAATACCTTTTCATTGGAAAAAATCTCGATGCACACCACCAACAAAAATCTGTTAAGTGTTACACCAGCTTCTATATCAAAAACAGTTATATTACAACAAAAGACGTAAAGTCCTATTCCTATATATGTATGAGAGTGGAATAATTGAATAAAAATAAGTACTAAATATTCTTTAAATTGTATTTCTTTTTTAAAATAAAAATGTCAGTTTTTTACAAAGGTTTTAAACAGTGTAAGGAATAAACTATTGAATGTGATTGTGATTAAAATCCAAAAGAATCAACAAGACTTTGTTTACTGTTTTAGACTAGCTCTATGAATATTGCAACATTAAGAACAAAGTCACTTTTAAAGATGCTCTGCTGCTCTGACAGCAGCTGAGTGGCTATCACAGTCTCGACTTGACTGTGTATTTTATGTTGGTGAAAAATGAACAATCCAGGTTCTCCGGTTGATCTGCATACTCTGATTTCCATCGGACCGCAAACGCACCACAGCCGTCATTGTGTCACTGTTAGCAAAAGCACACAACAGCACACACATAAACTGAATTTGTGCCGATGCAATATAATCAGACCGCCATAACATGAAATCTCAAGATTCTCCGATTTACCACGCATGCACGATTAGCAAGTGGCTGACCAGGCCTTCCGCTAACTGGCCAGTGGTTTGGTGAGCCTCTTTACAATGCGCTCCGTACTTAATATTGGACAATTTCTCTACGGCACAGCTGAACATCTCTCACGGCACACCAGTGGTTGGGAAACGCTGCATTAGATCACTGGAGAGATGGTTGCTAGCAATGGGCCTTTCTACACCTGTGTACCGTATTTTCCGCCCTAAAAGGCGCACCTAAAAACCTAAAATTTTCTCAAAGCCGACAGTGCGCCTTATAGGCCAGTGCGCCTTATATATGGATCAACTGATGAATTTGTTGATCCATACTGGTTGTACACAGTGCTCTGCCAAAATGTTTCAGTACGTTTTAGTACGACTAATAAATTACAAGGTCGCATCGCTTCCCAGCATTACGGCAACTGTAGTCAGGGGGCGTCACCGAATAGCTGTTGTACCCGCGAGGCTATTTCCTGTCAAAATAGGCTGCTCTGTTAATGTTTCGAGTAAATCTACGGATCGATATGGAAGGGAAACATAGGTAAGTAGTACCAATGCGTTAGATCAAACTTTAGTCAGTTCCGATCATTTTATAGGAGATCGTTTGAGAAACGCGATTGTTTACACTTTGCTGAGGCTCATGGGAGATTGCGAGGTGAGGCTCGTGAGACTTTGCGGATGGCTAATGCTATTGCGATAGCTGCTATACGTACCAGGCTATTTCATGTCAAAATAGGCTGCTCTGTTAATGTTTCGAGTAAATCTACGGATCGATATGGAAGGGAAACATAGGTAAGTAGTACCAATGCGTTGGATCGAACTTTAGTCAGTTCCGATCATTTTATAGGAGATCGTTTGAGAAACGCGATTGTTTACACTTTGCTGAGGCTCATGGGAGATTGCGAGGTGAGGCTCGTGAGACTTTGCGGATGGCTAATGCTATTGCGATAGCTGCTATACGTACCAGGCTATTTCATGTCAAAATAGGCTGCTCTGTTAATGTTTCGAGTAAATCTACGGATCGATATGGAAGGGAAACATAGGTAAGTAGTACCAATGCGTTGGATCGAACTTTAGTCAGTTCCGATCATTTTATAGGAGATCGTTTGAGAAACGCGATTGTTTACACTTTGCTGAGGCTCATGGGAGATTGCGAGGTGAGGCTCGTGAGACTTTGCGGATGGCTAATGCTATTGCGATAGCTGCTATACGTACCAGGCTATTTCATGCCAAAATAGGCTGCTCTGTTAATGTTTCGAGTAAATCTACGGATCGATATGGAAGGGAAACATAGGTAAGTAGTACCAATGCGTTGGATCGAACTTTAGTCAGTTCCGATCATTTTATAGGAGATCGTTTGAGAAACGCGATTGTTTACACTTTGCTGAGGCTCATGGGAGATTGCGAGGTGAGGCTCGTGAGACTTTGCGGATGGCTAATGCTATTGCGATAGCTGCTATACGTACCAGGCTATTTCATGTCAAAATAGGCTGCTCTGTTAATGTTTCGAGTAAATCTACGGATCAATATGGAAGGGAAACATAGGTAAGTAGTACCAATGCGTTGGATCGAACTTTAGTCAGTTCCGATCATTTTATAGGAGATCGTTTGAGAAACGCGATTGTTTACACTTCGCTGAGGCTCGTGAGACTTTGCGGATGGCTAATGCTATTGCGATAGCTGCTATACGTACCAGGCTATTTCATGTCAAAATAGGCTGCTCTGTTAATGTTTCGAGTAAATCTACGGATCGATATGGAAGGGAAACATAGGTAAGTAGTACCAATGCGTTAGATCGAACTTTAGTCAGTTCTGATCATTTTATAGGAGATCGTTTGAGAAACGCGATTGTTTACAGAGGGCTCGTTGGTTATTGGCTAGTGGATGCATACCGCAACCCTAGTCAACCTCAGTTTGATGCAGTATAGCTTCTATTTTATGCGCCTTATAAGCCGGTGCGCCTTATATATGGACAAAGTTTTAAAATGGGCCGTTCATTGAAGGTGCGCCTTATAACCCGGTGCGCCTTTTAGGGCGGAAAATACGGTATATATATTGCGTTAAAAGAACAGATATTTGCAGCTAGAATAGTCATTTACCACATTAACAATGTAAAGCAGGGGTGTCAAACTCATTTTTTTTGCGGGCCGCATTGTAATCATAGCTTCTTTTGGAGGGCCATTATGACTGTCAACCCAAATAAATGTATGAGCACCTCATATTATATATAAAAGCTACAAAACAAACTGACAAATAACTCGTTTTCAAACCAGATGAGTAAAAACTGGTCAAATATTTAAAAAAAAAGAGATTATTAAAAGTGAAGACAATTTGCAATTCTAGTCATGACACACGAATTTGATGCACAAATGTGCACACACACACACACACACACACACACACACACACACACACACACACACACACACACACACACACACACACACACTTTTGAACGGTAAAATGTTGTTCCTATGTCCTCTTTCGTTTCCGACCCAATCTCTTATTGAGGACTCCTTAAGAGCGCGTTCATTTTGAAGGGCTCCTACCAGGTTGTGTTTAATTAAACACGGCCAGGTTTGTGGCAGAGCAAGTCAAGCTGGGTAAACTGTTTTTTTGATGTATTTGACCTCAAACTATATACAAAATATTAGTCTGTTGCCGGTAGGATCACACACTCATCACACACTCCAAGTGACTTACCATCAAAGAATATTTTGGACTTCCGTTACGTTCTGCAGTGATTTTATGCTGCATTTGCGGAAAGTGGGAAGTCAGACTTTCAACTAGAAAATTTGCACCTCTTTGAACTGGGAGGTTTGGGTTGCAAAGTTGAAAAAAAAAAAAAAAGGACCCCGAGTTCACCGACAGACTACAATGTGACGTCACTCAACAATGGCAACCGTGTGGGTTAGTCATGCACTACAATTTTGTAATGTCCAAGAATTCCAATTCTTTATTTGGAGACCTTTATCAGAGATGAGATTAAAATGCAATTCATTAGATTAATTACAAATCCTGTAATTTTTTTTAACCGCTTCACAGCACTATCGTGGGCAGCCAGGTTCCAGTGGGAGTCACCTGTATGGCTTTTTGTTCTGTATAGTCAAAATATGCTATTTTATATTTTCTTACTAACAACTGGTGCGTCACGCAAAAATGTTCCTCACAAAGAACAAAGAACACGGCGGCTTTGCAGTCATGGGACTTGCAAAGCTCGCTTGCACTTGGGTGGAGATGTAAGCTTTTAAAGATCAATGGTGATGTTTGTATGCAATGAGTCTTGAATGGGGCTCCTCCTGTGTAACACAAGGAAACATGGAAAGGCTTTTTATTGGCTTTGTACAATTTTGGTTTGAAAAATGCAGCAGATACAGGTCAAACGATTTGATTTGTTTGCAGGTGGATTTATTTGGTGATTTAATGTTGGTTTGTGCGTGTTTGATTTAGCAAAAGCTTAGTATTGTGTACAGAGTAGGAAAAACAATTAGCTGTGGGGGGACAGGGATGAGTTCCTATTTGATTAAGGATTATTCAAATCACTCAGAAGTGGCGGTAACTCATTGCAGAGTATTGCAAATATGTTATACTAGAATGAACCTGATATTGTGATTACGGTAAAACCTTACCTTGGGAAATTAGTGCATCTTTTCACTTTCATAACAGGATTTGAAAAAAAAAAAAAATAAAAAATCATTACTGTGTCAGGGGTTACTGAAGTCAGCAATTGACATACTACGTGGCTCTATTTGGCATATAACGCTCCTCAGCTTCAAATGACAGTAGACAAATGGTTTTGCTGAGTTCTGCTTCAATAAACACGAACAAAAATAATTGAGTTGATCAATTATTTCTCGTCATAGTAAAATAGAAAGCGAAAGGGTTCCTATGATGTCCGTACTGTTGGCAGATTGAATAAAAATCATCAGGCTACCATTTGTGACAATGGGTGCAGTTCACTGCCCAGATTTACATTTAAATTAAACCAAATGGTCATCCATTTAGAATGATATACAGTAGTAATGATAGTAATAAAACTAAAGCCCTCTCTCACATTGAGCTAGTTGTAATGTGGAATTGCTGTCATTTGGGACCTCTAGGCTGATACAGTCTTTGAGTTATGTCTTTGCTAAGGTAAAGCTGAACCCTCTATATCGCAAGACCTAAGAGTCCTAATGTAGTCAACACTCAGACCTGGGGATCATTTTGGTTTTCTGGCCGTGTGGCCACCTGGAGTGGATATAAAACATCGACACACTAGGTTTGTCGCAAATGGTTATTTTGCTTGTCGACAAGATACTATTAGTAGGAGCAGAGGAAAAATAGACCAAGGTAAATCATTAGATTTGTTTTTTCACTATTAAAGTGAAAAATAACCAACAGAACTCAACTGAAAATATTGCCTCTTGAATAGGCCATGTATGGTAAAAAAAAATAAACAAATGAAATAATACACAAATGTCAACTGGACACCATCTTAGAACTTAACCAATCACATTCAAACTTGTGTTAAATATGAGTCCGAACACACTTGATTTAGTGCATCTAAGTAACCCCAGACAAACACATTATTGAGCAGGCTTTTTTTTTTATTTGCATTCTAGCATGAAGCTTGTATGCAAAAACTGTTTAGAACTGTTCACAATTTCCCAGTTCTAGCTAAAGAAAAACAGCCCAAAAGCATGGTGCAGACTTTTTAGAAATCAATGGGTCTTTTGCACCAAACATTCTTTGGGGAATTAGGCTATAAACAAACATTTCAACCTTGAATTCAATTGACCAGACTACATCTTCCCACCAGTGTTTTGGCGTTTTGTTTATGGTTTGATCAAACCAAGGTTCGACATAAATGATTTGCTCACTTATCAACTGAATTTTAAATGCCTAATATCAAACATGTAACTACTGGCGACTTAATGAACATTCAGGCATTTGTATTCGGATTTGCTGCACTCTTATTAAACTTATAAATGATTTCTACATGAAATTCAAGATCAAGCGTGAAGAAATTTCAAAAAATGCCAAATGAATATCTAGTTTGTATATTTGACAAATTGAGGTCCTGTGATAAATCCCCATATGGATGTTTGTTGTTCATCAGGTTGAGTTAAAAAAAACACTAAAGTGAGCTTAAAATAGTTTCAGCCGTTAAAATATAGATGAAAGTTTATGTCACACTTAGATGGTAATCAGTAGAGCATAGATTTCTGCCAAGGTCTATCTGTTAAGATTGAGTCATTGAATGTGACCATATACGTTCATAATGTTTTTGCTGTTTGTTGCCTTTTTACTTTTCCGTCATTGCGATGAGTCTGACGTAAGCGACGTAGAAAAGGAAGCCCCGCATCTTCTACTTCCGGAGTTAGCGGAGTTGTTTAAAAGTGACACAGAGGATGAAGATTTCATTGGATTTAGTGATTTGGAGTGACACGGATGGTTTGATAAACATGTTAACATGTTATTTATGCTACATATGCCTGTGCTCTTTTTCTTCTTTATTATGCATTTTATGGCTGGTGCGACTTTTACTCTGGAGCGACTTATAGTCGTCCTACTCATCATCAAACGTTTTGAGAAAATCAGCAAAATAGTAGAATTAATATGGTAAAGCTCATATTAGCAGTTTTATTGTAAATGCAAGCAGTTTATTCTATTTTCAAACAGTTTTAGATCAATTAGAGAAAAAGATTAACATGAATATTATTAGGGATCCTTACATGTGTGTGAGATTATGCTTTTATGATCATTCATATTTTTCAATTCTCAGTGGAGCTGTTACAACACAAACAAAACAGTCTTTAGTGAAAAGCATCGCTAATATGTTTCCCCACAGTAATTGAGCCTTCTTTACAGATCAAATGGGGGCACTGCATGATTACACAAGCGTGTTTTGCTTAATATTTGTGGTTACAGTCAAATGCACCAGATGCTGGATTTTATTAGGCTAGTTTATCATAGGCAGCCCCATGACCCCCCTTTCTCACTGCCATAAGGCATGTGAGAAAGTGTGCCATCAGTACAAAGTAACCCCACACGTATGCATTGTCACTATGTGCAGTTTATTTGATAGCATCTCGGTCTGTGCTCTCTTTTAATAGAAATGTACAAGTCCATCTCTGATCAAGCCGACTACAATTTGATATTGTTACCAAAGAACATGTCTTCTTGATGTATTATCGGTCATGGGTGCAATCTGTGTAAGCCCATCTCAAATAAATGGGCTTTTGAATGACTGGAACTTTTCTTTAGAATCTCCTTCAGTGTAATCTGGTTCTAATCAATCATTTAATGCAATTTTCTTTTTTGGAATGCTTTTGGATGTTTAGGTTTTGGCAGCAACCACATGTTTAGTGACTATTGCTATGAGCTGGCTTTAGGCCTATTCCATAGATTAGTGGTCTAACTTTTTCATCCCTGATGTACAGTATAGCAACTCAAATGGTTCGGCTGCTGTTACTTTACCCAGTCTCATGGCCTTGGGGTAGCTGTTCAAACATGTCTCCCCTTCATCCATGGTGCACTATAGCACACCCGCTGGGACAGAACAGTGCTTCAGGACAAGTTGTGATGAATGGACTGTCCAGCTTCAGTTCCAGCTTGCTGTTTTCTCCCCTATGTGGAGGGACTCATGGCTTCGCTAGCGGGTAGCGGTTAGTTATTGGCCTGTGCTATTTGTGACCATAGGTTGACATACCATGGTGCAGCAGAGTGCAAAAGGGGCTTATTTTATGAATAGACATTAACCTGCCCTTGTGGTTGATGCAAATGCATGCTCACTTTTGAATGGCATTGTCTGTATTAACAATACATTTATTATTGTGGTTGTACTTTTAACTGTTCTCTAACTTGATGGGTTTGATGTCAGGGCGAGTTGTTTTTATAAAACCTGTGCGAGTACCATCTATGCCACATGTGTCGAACTCAAGGCCCGGGGCCCAGATACGGCCCGCCACATCATTCTATGTGGCCCGCGAAGACAAATTGTGCATCAAATTTGTGTCATTACTAGAATTGCAAATTGTCTTCACTTTTAATAATATCTTATTTTTTTAAATATTTGTCCAGTTTTTACTCATCTGATTTGAAAACGGGTTATTTGTCAGTTTGTTTTGTAGCTTTTACTGTATATAATATGAGGTGCTCATACATTTATTTGGGTTGACATTCATAATGGCCCTCCGAAAGAAGCTATGACTACAATGCGGCCCGGGAAAATAATGAATTTGACACCCCTGATCTATGCTGTACTATCACTTTCCTTGCTAATGGGTACTCCGACTCCTAAGGGATCCTTTGCGAGTTTTTCCAGCTCAACATGGCATATCCTATGCATTTTCTTTAGACTTTTTTTTTCTCCTGTTGTTGCCCAGTCAAGGCACCTACAATAGAGACAGACAATTCATGCTGGCACTGTCATCGACTAGGAGAAAATCACACGCTGACTGCATGACAGTCAGTGAGGGAACAACACTCTGGCTGACACTGAGTGTATCATTTTCATTGTATTTGCATACGAAAAAGCAAAGCTATTCCTGCAGCCTAAAATTAATGTTGTCCCATTAATCATCAAGTATTTTGGATCGTGTCTGTTAAAACTGTGTAGTTTGATACTGGGTGGGAATTGGATTTTTTGGAGGGCTCAGCTCAATAATAAAGAAATCTTTTAGTGTTTGTGTGCACAGGACTAGCTGTAGTCAGCTCTACTAATCATTAGATAGCTGGCCAGCTCTATGTCACCTTGTCTTTATGCTTGGCCTTGCTGTACTTGCACTTTTCCCACACGATAGACTCACACAATTTTAAAGCAGGCTGATGTTTTGAAAAATGAAAGCATCTCAGGCACAAAGTGAAGCAGTGGCAAAAAAATGAAAATGTCTGCAACAGCGTTTGAAAAATATTTCCTAGTTTTGTTCAGGCTATTTTAGATTAGCAGTCAGTGTCAGTCGTGATGCAGTGGTTTACATAGCAGAGTTTTTTTTTTTTTTTAATTGTGCTGGACTCCCTCCAGTAACAAATGCCTATTTTTCAGTGTGAATCTTTTTCTTTATGTGAAGTTATTATTGATTTTGTAGGTCACTGGCGTGCTGGAGCCTATATTTTAATTTGATATATTTCCAAATCCTATTGATGATCAATAAAGTCATTCTATCAGAATAAACTTTTTCACTCTGATAATTTAGCGATAATCCCGCTGTTAATTGTGTGTGTTCTTAATTATGTAGATAATGATTATGTTTAGTTGTGCAGTTTCAGTAAAACAGTCAACTATGACCTTATGTTAAGGTAAAAATTGATAGGTAAAGGTAAAATTGTAATAGAGCGCTTGTCAAACTTCTTGCACCTGTTTAATCTGAAGTCACTGGTAAGTGTGAAGTCTCTATTTGGAATTATCACATTGGTACACTTAAAAAGTAATCTAAGAGGAGGTTCAAATGTCTGCTTGACCCCAAATAGAAATCTAAAAAAAATCACCCATATCGTCACAGTGCTGAGTAATGAATGAAAACATACTTTTTTTTTTACCGTGTCCAGAAGGGAATTTTCAAGTGGAGACATGACAAACTGCAAAGAAAAGACCAGCAACACTATTTATGAGACCTGTAATCTTAAATTTGGCACCAGTGGGCTGTGACAGAGGCCACTAATCATTTCCACCAGGGTTATTTAATGGTCGCTCACATTTGACTACAGTGTATGAATGTGTTAAAATGCTGCACTTCAGTCTTTAATTTTAATATTTTAGGAAGCACCCATCTTTGAATTCCTGCTCAAAGGCACTTTCTTGACTGCCTTTCTTTTTTATGGCTTATTTGAATTTGACAGTCTGTTCTTGCACTCAAATGCCTGTGTCTCTCATATAACATTACTCACTGAAAATATCACCCCAGACCGACAAATAATCAGAACCAGCCTTTCAAAAGTCGTGGCCACTGTGAAACGGAGGGTGATATGAAAAACTATTCGAAGCCTGTCACCACAGCAGAGGCATCAAGCGCCAGCTTACAGTGTCGGTGAGGAGCTTCAGCATATTTCAAGATAGAGTTGTGAATGCGAAAATGAGGTAATCACTGCGGCTATCAGCTGTCACATTTTTAGGTGGAAAATGATGGAAAACCACATCATGCGCTTCCTTTCCAAATACCTTCTGGACGTTCACAACATGTCACTACTTCACTGACATGTAATGTACTAGTAGTTCTCGACTGCTTACCTTGTAATCTTGCACAGTATTTAGTATATGTTATATTCCACAGCTTTTGTCTTATTGGACAGTGTTTGTAACTCATCAATTCCTGATGTGCTTCAGGCGTACTCCTACTGCTTTCTTTTTATGCTTGAAAATGTCTCTGTTGAAAGTCCTTTTGGCTTTTGATACAATCTCAGAGTTATCCAGGGTCAGCACTACAGTGGATTACTTTTCCTTCTATGGAAACTGATGTTTACTCATCTCAACCTTGTGGGCAAAGCTGCCTCTTTACTGATTTGCTTTGGGTTGTGCCCACACACCATCCAAGGAAAATGGTTCTTTTGTTGCTTTGTGTTTGGCTTTTTAAATGGCCTATGCCTTCGTTGTGAAACAATCTGGCGCGCACTGGATCATCGGCCTCGAGCAGCTGCCTGTTTAGTTAGAGCTCACATTGATCTGTTGATTGTCTGATTGGATTAATGTTCCCACAGGTTATAAATTAACAACATATATATTAATACTCTGGGATTCATTTCTCAGACAAAGTTGGGTTTTGGGCAAAATGACACAAAGTTCCTAAATATCAAGTGTTTAAGGATGATCCGTCCGTCCATTTTCACACCTGGTTAGGGTCATGGTGGGGTGTGAGAGCCTATCCCAGCTGACTTTTGGGCAAAAGGCAAACTATACCCTGAAGTGATTAGCAGCTTGTCACAGGGCACACATACTGAAGAGCCAAGCAACCATTCACACCCACATCCACACCGTCACTGAATTAGAAACAATCTCACAATGTCCACACGTCAGGCGAGTGTTACCGCTACACCATCAGCAACTTAAAAGATGATGGTTGACCTCAATTTAGGGTATTTTAACAGAAATTATCCCCAAGAAATACTCTGTTTCATTGTCAAATTGTCTTCATCCTAAAAACTGTATTTAAGTACAGAGTAAAGTCCCATTTTGCCAATCCTAGCAATCATATGCTTGTTTTGAATATGAATGTACTGCCTTTAATAGCAGTTAATAATGGTTAACATGGTGGTGCTGTTGATGGACACTGCTTGCCTTGTCATTGATTGATTTGTTTATTTCGGCATGTACTTAGTCACACGTCATCACGGTTTTCATTTAATGCACCGAACAAACATAGAACTTGCCGAATTGCGAAATGGGATAAAGCAACCTTGCTTAACTGTCCCTCCCCAATTCCAACCAAGGAATGTGTTTGCATGACACAATAAATCTTATTTTGTTCCACAAAAAACAAGAATGACAGTTCTTATTTCACATACAACAAACAGCGATATTACATTTTTTGAATGTTCATCAATTTTTTTTAGATAATTTGTTTTACCTCACCCAATAGCTTTCATTTGTAATCCTTCTTATTCATGTTTAAAAATTTCCTCTTCTCTTTCAAGTGTCTGAATGTCTAGAATTGTTTCGAGTCATTCCAAGTCCCAATTTGATTGTCCCATGTGAGGTGCAGAGCATTTACATGAGAAACGTGGTCTCCCAAGGTACAGCTTGTTACTCGAGTCATCACCCTCCACCAGCTTCCATGAGTCTGCATCTTTCACATAACGGTCATGGTACAATATATTTTCTCTTCTCATATTCTTCTTGCAACACCTCTCTTTGAAGCTGTTTTTTTATTTGGAAAAGGTGTTCGACAGTTCTACAAAATAAAATGTGTGCAGTTAGTTTTTTGATGTTCACCAAACTGAAGTCTGAGCTATGCTGATGTAACGCGTGATATATTGTGACATCTCTCTTGCCATCTTGAATGATTGTTGTCATGATGGCTTTTGAATGCGTAAGGAACAAAACTTTCTTTGGTGTTTAAGATATGCAGTTTAATATTGTGTCCTCGCAAGAGGGACACATACTGCGTGAAAGCTTTTCTTACGAAACCCCTTTTCTACTCAGGGCATGTGAAATCCATATTGGGGCTGCAAGCCCAAAGAGCCCCTGCAAAGTAACAAAAATCACCTCTCTACACCAAAATGCTTTTAACATCACTCACATACAGGTCAGGGGTACTCTCAACCAGCGGTTTGTATGAGAGAAGCTTCACCTTGGGGTAGGAAAATTACTTTCAGACAAATAGTGTTTCATCATGGTTAATAGGTAAGTGCACATATTGCACTGTGTAAAGCAGAGGTCACCAACCTTTCTTAAACCGAGAGCTACTTCCTGGGTACTGATTAAGGCAAAGGGCTACCAGTTTGACACACACTTCTGAAATAGCCAATTTGCTCAATTTGGCTTTCACTATGTGTTATTATTGTCATTTCCAGTTCACATGTAAGTGTGATTTTAACAAGAATAGCAAAAATAGTCAAACCTTGGTTTTTGACCACGATCCGTTCCAAAAGGTGGTTCGAGAAGCGAATCGGTCGAATTCCAAATCTATTTTTCCCATTACAAATAATGGCAAATTTTTCAATCCGTTTCAAGACAAAAAACCCCCTCCTTTTTAAAGCATTTTTCCATTTACGCATATTTGTCCGATCACGTAACTGCAGCGCACCGCGGCACGCGCAACCGTAGCGCGTCGCCCACCGCGCAACTGCACCGCGCTGGTCGCATTATTGTGACAGAGCCGTTGCTGAAATTTAGAAAATATTTTTAAAGTCCTGATGTACTTTCCAAAATTTAAGTGGACCTAAGTGCGCAGGGAGCTTAATTTTGTCCGATCACGCAACTGCAGCGCACCGCCGAACGCGCAAACATAGCGCGTCGCCGACCGTGCAACTGCACCGCGCTGATCGCATTATTGTGACAGAGCCGTCGCTAAAATTTTGAAAATATTTTTAAAGTACTGATATATTTTCCAAAATTTAAGTGGACCTCAGTGCGCAGGGAGCTTAATTTGGTCCGATCGCGCAACCGCAGCGAGCCGGGCGCTCACTGTCGCATTGCTTTAAGAGCATCTTTGTGTTTTAGGATGGCTTTACTGCTCCCACTTGCTTTCTTTGGAGGCATGATTAGGGGTTAGTACAATCCTCAAAGTAACGAAAATACAATAACAATGGAATCAGTCGGCATCCGGGCCGCGCGGTCGGGTTTTCCCGGGTCCTCCCGGCTCATCTCGCGAGGTTCGACCTCCGAATTTTGTTCGACAACCGAAGCAAAAAAAATCTCGAATTTTTCGATTTGTTCGAGAACCAGGACGTTCGAAAACCGAGGTTTGACTGTAAAATAAATAGATGCAGCTCACTAGCAAGTGCCGCTATTTGAGCTAATTTTAAAACAGTCCTGCAGGCGACTCATGCGGTCCTCACGGGCGACCTGGTGCCCGCGGGCACCGTTTTGGTGACCCCTGGTGTAAAGTATTATGCATTTTGAATGGAGCATGAACAAAGCCAAATAATTGATCAGAGCTGTCAACTAATGCAAATTAAGACATCTATCTAGCAAACAATATTTGCTCCTCTGGTAATTATGCACTAGAATGTAAGAAATACAATCCTGCAGTGTAACAGTTTCATCCATGGTAAGGTTTTGTAGCTCAATGTGCAGATTGTGTAGAATAAACCTAAGTCGTTCTTCAGCGCTGCAAGTGCTTCAGTAATGAGTAGGCCTCTGGGCTTTATGCGAAGTAGAAGGGTAATTGAAGACAAAAAGCATTTCTAGACATTTATGTTGCACTTCATTGCCATCTAGAAATATTCTGTAAGGGGTCTGCTGGAAAAAACGCTGAAAGGCACAAGTAATACATCTTATGCCAATATACAGAAGAAGAAGAAGAATTCGAACGGATTACATACAATTAAAGTATAAAAGGTTTAATCCATGTCGTTTCTTATAATCCCCATGAACTGCATATGCTTAAGACACATCAAGTGCCACAAAAAAGCAGTGCTTCACTGACTCTAAGCAGCCTTTATTTGAGGCAGTGTGTGAGAAGCTAAAACATTGTACTCTATGTTAAAGCAATAACAACTTTCTCAGAATGATTTTTATGAGTGGAGAAAACAATCCCTCTGTGAACTTTCCTGAGCGTGACTGTCCACATTTAGATGTGATACTTGTTTACTGCCATCTGGTTATAATGAGTGTTTCTATGTCAAGGTTTGTCTGCCTCCAAACTGAAAATTGGCCAACTGAAAAAATAACAACAACTAATTGTTTTAGTTGCCGTTTGTACGCAGCACCAACTATGGGTAATTTAAATAACCGTTCAAAACAAGTGACAATCTCGCTAATCCACTGCTGCATTGTCCCTTGAGCAGTTTTCTGTGGAACGTCAATTGGCTGACTTATTACACTCACTTGGAAATGTGACAAAACTGCTTAAATTGCTTTCAGAAATGTATATGCAATGTTATTTTTTTTTGTAACTTAATTCAAATAAACTTTAAGCAAAGGCGCTACAAATACAGTTTGATCTAATTTAGATTTAACTTGGTGTTTTAGCAGGTGTACAACAGTTTTAAATGGAAAAATAACTACATTAAATTAATTACTGGTGGAAAAAGCAATGCAGTGTCTGGTTTATTAAGTGATGTAAATTGACCCAATGGTCAACTTAAATCTCCAGTTATTATTTATTATTATTATTTGATGTTATTAGCCTTGAACATACACTCGTCACCATACCTGCATGACATGTGCAATATAAGAAGATGTAACAAAGATTTATATTCAAAAGAAATCAGAGAAGTATTTATTTAACTATAAGGTTCATAAGGTAGCTGTAGTTTGCAAGTGGTGTAAAGCTGCCTTGATCAATTCTGTGTCCTGAATATTTTGGTACAGCTGCATATGGATGATGTTTTTCGAAAGAGCTCCTATGGACTTCAGTATTTCCTGTTTATCGGTGCTTTGTGCATAGAACAGATTTAATATTCCACATTTTGTGTGCTTGTGCGTGTGTGTGTGCGTGCGCGCGCAAGTGTGCGTGTGTTTGTGTGTGTGTGCATATGTGTGTGACTTCAGATTATGCTATAATTTACTAGTTGGCATTTAACTATTATGTGTGGATTTTAGCGAGCCTGATAGGAAAGTCAGTTAAATGTTATTTGTTGGGATTGTCACTGGTCAAACGCCTCTTTTAAAGGCCATGTTTGTCATCATCAGGTATTCGCTTCTAAATGTACCGAACCATGCTCACAAGGCGAGACAAGAGCTTAAATGTCACCCGCATCCTGAGTCGGAAGCCACTGCAGTTTTGCAAGGACGTCGAGTGCAGCTCACTTTGGCAGACGGTGACTTGAAGTTGTAATCGCTTTTTAGTGTCTCTGCGGTTTGGAGCCAGAGTGAATGTAAATACAACCAAATGAGATTCTGAGGGTGGCCTTAGAGGATGTTGGAGTGAAAAGTAATATGGCGGAATGATATCGCAGAGGAGGACAAAATGCAGTGATTACATTTATTTCCACTGGCCTATTACTGGATCATTGGGCTGAAATGAGTGCTAAGCTTTCTGTTTTTGCACTAGGCCACACCATTGAGAGCCCACAGCACTTTTTTTCCCTCATTCACGACTTGTCAGGAAAGCAGCACGCTTCAAAGCTGTCCTTTGAGAGGTCTTGGCGCATTTTGACTGAATTAATTTGCAAGTAAAAGCATTTTTGGGTGTATAAATGTCATTACTGATTCAAAGAGTTTACTGCATTCTTTTCAAGGATGGATTTTCAGCTCCCGGCACTGCTGAAAATGACTTTTTGGTATCAAATCAGGATGTATATATATATATGTTATGGCTTCGTGCTATTGGAAAAACATGTTATATTTGTATGGGCGCAATACTACAAGGATTTTAATTAGAATACTGTACAGTACTGAATACTACTAATTTAAAGAATGGGAACAGTCATGTTCATATGAGAGTATGCTGCAATGATATCATTATGTAGCAGTTTTGGTAGTGTAGTCGTACAAATATGCATGCTACATCATCAAAAAAATGATTTTGGCTCTGCATTAATGGCTGAATGGAATGAATTCAAAACTATTTTGCTTCAGCCATTTGTCATTACATTTTGTCTACAGTGCTTTATTGATATTGAAGTATTGTTCCAGTGAAAGCATAATCAAAACAGGTTTTATGAAATTTGATCACAACAGCATATTTAATTGAGGTTTAACAAAATCATCATATGAGGTCAGATGTAAATTAACATTCCCATTCTAAAAATCATTTGATGATGCTGAAAAACACCACACACGTCCTCAAGAAGTATTGAGTACATGGCCGCTAAGTACTTGATAGCCCTAAGTGTAAACTGCAGAAAGATCCATTTGATGTGTGTGTATCACAATAAGAAGGCAATCAAGCATCTCCTGCATTTAAAGTGTCATCTCATTTACTGACTGTTGACTGTGTTGGCAGTGACTGTGTCCTCACTGGTCATCATTTATTGTAAGCACCCGGTAGAACTGAGTCAGTCAGACATCTATTAATTGACTGTACCCCATGTGAACATTTGCCACTGAGCTCTAGAAATGAATAAAAACATTGCATTACCAGTCTGATGTGTTACTCTGACATTTAACTATCTTTTAAGAAGTACCGTATTTTCCGCACTATAAGGCGCACCGAGGGTGCATGGGAGTTCGCCCAACCAGTCCACATGTGTTTTGTGGACTTGGAGAAGGCGTTCGACCGTGTCCCTCGGGAGGTTCTGTGGGGGGTGCTTCGGGAGTACGGGGTACCGAGCCAACTGATAAGGGCGGTTCGGTCCCTGTATCACCGATGCCAGAGTGTGGTCCGCATTTCCGGCAGTAAGTCGGATTCGTTCCCAGTGAGGGTTGGACTCCGCCAAGGCTGCCCTTTGTCACCGATTCTGTTCATAATTTTTATGGACAGAATTTCTAGGTGCAGCCGAGGCGTTGAGGGTGTCCGGTTTGGGGACCTCAGCATCGCGTCTCTGCTTTTTGCAGACGACGTTGTGCTGTTGGCTTCTTCAGGCCGTGATCTCCAGCTCTCACTGGAGCGGTTCGCAGCCGAGTGTGAAGCGGTCGGGATGAGGGTCAGCACCTCCAAATCCGAGTCCATGGTCCTCGATCGGAAAAGGGTGGAATGCCCTCTCCGGATCGGGGATGAGATCCTGCCCCAAGTGGAGGAGTTTAAGTATCTTGGGGTCTTGTTCACGAGTGAGGGGAGGATGGAGCGCGAGATCGACAGGCGGATCGGTGCAGCGTCGGCAGTAATGCGGACTCTGTACCGGTCCGTCGTGGTAAAGAGAGAGCTGAGCCAAAAGGCAAAGCTCTCAATTTACCGGTCGATTTACGCTCCTACCCTCACCTATGGTCACGAGCTATGGGTCGTGACCGAAAGAACGAGATCCCGGATACAAGCGGCCGAAATGAGTTTTCTCCGCAGGATGTCCGGGCTCTCCCTTAGAGATAGGGTGAGGAGTTCGGTCATCCGGGAGAGACTCGGAGTAGAGTCGCTACTCCTCCACGTTGAGAGGAGCCAGATGAGGTGGCTCGGGGCATCTCATCAGGATGCCCTCCTGGACGCCTCCCTGGGGAGGTGTTCCGGGCATGTCCCACCGGTAGGAGACCCCGGGGACGACCCAGGACGCGCTGGAGAGACTATGTCTCTCGGCTGGCCTGGGAACGCCTTGGGATCCCCCGGGATGAGCTAGATGAAGTGGCTGGGGAGAGGGAAGTCTGGGAGTCCCTCCTGAAGCTGCTGCCCCCGCGACCCGACCCCGGATAAGCGGAAGAAGATGGATGGATGGATAAGGCGCACCGGATTATAAAGTGCACCTTAAATGAATGGCCCATTTTAAAACTGTGTCCATATATAAGGCGCACCGGATTATAAGGCGCACCTTTAATGAATGGCCCATTTTAAAACTTTGTCCATATATAAGATATATACATTTGGCCCACGGGCCGGACTTTGGACACGCCTGCTGTAGTGGCTCAATATTGGTCCATTTATAAGGCGCACCTGATTATAAGACGCACTGTCGGCTTTTGAGAAAATTGGAGGTCAATAGGTGCGCCTTATAGTGTGGAAAATACGGTAGATTATACCTCAGATGTTACACATGTTGGATAGCATGTAGTAATGATACTACTCGATGCTAAGTTGTTCCAGAAGTAGCGTCGAGAAGTGAAGCTGTCGCGTTTCGAAGCAATTTGTCTAATTTTGTCCAAAACAGTACATAAAACCAAAAAAAAGAAAATTAGCTTCAAATAAATAAAAAACGACCAAAACCATTATTTAAACACAAAACATGCTTATCGATGATAGAAGAGCCAAAGTCCCGGAAATATTGTCCCAAAATTAATCAATGCAAATGTGTCAGGTTTGAATGGAGCAAGACAACCATGTGCAGCTTGGACCCGGGTTTATTGAAGTTGCCGGCTGGGTGGCATGTGGCACGGACACGTGACAGAACGGAAGGATGGCTATTGTTTACAAATACAGTGTGACGTATGGAAGTGCACACCTACCGTGTCATTGCACATGTCCGTCGTCATTTTCATGCTTAATATATTTTGTCTAGAAAGTATTTTTTGGGTATCACCAATGCAGTGACCATTTCTGAGACTAACATTCGGAGTGATTTTGGACAAAGGACTTAAATTCTGTAGTATTTTGTGGAGAGGTTGTCTAATTTCCCAGAATTAGGTTTGAAACACGGGTGATGGCTGCACTGTTTTGGGCTTTCCGCTATGCTTTTGAACACACACCAAGACAGCCTGGTGTCCTAGTGAGTGGAATCCATCCTGTATTGTCTCGCAGTGGTTTCTTGGGCTTAGCCGACTGCTGCTCTCAATGATTGAGTTTCAGTGGTTTGAAGCTGTGCTTCCAATTTCTTGTGCCTTGCCTCCATCAAGGTAAATAAGGTGCATTACATGATGTTCTACTGTCATTAGGGGAGGCAGCAGAAGCTACTTAATGGAAGACAGACAGAGAGCTGAGAGGCAGTGACAGATGAAGCCAATGCCGATACCTCACTTTCAAATAAATGTATATGACATAAATAAATATATAAATAAAGAAATAAATATATATATACATGTATATATATATATAAATGTGTGTGTGTGTGTATATATGTATATATATATATATATATATATATATATATATATATATATATATACACTACCGTTCAAAAGTTTGGGGTCACAAAATTGTTTGGGTGACCCCAAACTTTTGAACGGTAGTTTATATATTTATTTAGATAATTATTTATAGATTATATATATAATCTTCTGTGTAAAAAATCTTATAATATATATGTATACTTATATTCATAGATTATATATAATCTTATACAAATATAAGATATAATTTATAATATTTAATTCATAATATTTTATTATAATAATATTTACACTACCGTTCAAAAGTTTGGGGTCACCCAAACAATTTTGTGACCCCAAACTTTTGAACGGTAGTGTATATATATATGCTGACTGTTTATATTGAGTGGACAATGAAATATTAAGTCAGATAGATGTATGTCTGATACGCCAAGAAGCAATTTTCAAAGAATACAATATCAGTCGTCACTTAACCATCAAACTATGCAAACTATGCAACCAAGCAGTCAACTCAAGAACGGGTGGCGACTACACAGAAATTGGCGGCAAATTAACAGATTTAGCAGAATTTTTTATTTCATCCACAAACTGCAATGTCGAGCAGTGCAGAAATGTTTGCAATTGTGTACTTTATACTGTACTAACATATTTTGAATAGTGGAAGTGATATCAATCTTTTTTCCAATTTTACAAGTTGTACCCTGAATTGGAACTTATTCAAAACAGATGCAATCTGCTAGCTTGATAGGTAACTATGTGCTATTTTCATCAAATTATATATTTTCCTCCTATTATTTGTCACGTACTTACGCCACCTGCTACTCGACCACGCCCCCTTCGATCAACGGAATTGCCGCCGCCTGTCGCGTGCTCTTTGAGTGCGCTATATAGCGCAGCCAGCACAAACCCACTTATCAGCCTGTCTCGTGATGCCACTTAGCTCACCAGTTCTTGTAAGCCTGACTCCTCATGCCATTTTGGTACGCCCTTTGATCCGTCTGCCTCGTCCGTCTGTTTGTGCTGCCGGTTACTCTTCTCCTAGGAGTTTTCCAGTCCGCAGTCAACCCACTCCAGTGAGAAGCCCAGCAGAGCGCTATTCCACCAGGTTCGCCATTCAGCCACTCTCACTCGACAACAACACCCCAGTCCGATCGCCGCTCCAGCGCCCCACCGTTCCCTTTCCTCCCCACAAAAAAGTCTGTGTCGCTCAGCATTTGGCTGTACTGTCTGTTCCATTACATTATTGTCTCAAATAGTGTGTGAACACCTTATTACAAACCTATTACCTGGATGCAAGCTATTTTGCACATTAGAAAGGCGCTGTCCATGGTGCACACCGTTAGTAATTCGGGTTATACATTTGTTTGTGTGTGCTTACTGTGCTATGAGGTTTGTGTAATACTTTAGTATATCTGGCCCAAATGTACCAGCCCCTCTTTCTAATTTTACAACCCAATGTGGCCCACAAGTCAAGAGGTTTGTCCACCCTAAAAGAAAATGGCTGGCTGGCTGGCTGGCTGGCTGGCTGGCTGGCTGGCTGGCTGGCTGGCTGGCTGGCTGGCTGGATGGACCTACGCTGAGATGGATGTTCAGTAAAATACTTTGCTACTCAATTTTGATCATGGTTGATGTAGCGTCTTCCAAACTTAAAGTTCACACTCACAGGGGTCTGCTTTATTGTTTTGTAAGCTGTATATCATCTTGCAGCACCGTGCTGTGAAATAGAGGATGCAAGGCACCACAGAAAATGGGACTGCAGCCAGGGCTGGAATGAGCTATTCATTAGTCTAATATTACTCCTGTGTATTGGCTGCTTTATTATGCCTGTGATTTTCTTACCAGAGAGACAGAGATGTAGCGACTCTAATATTAAATTATTTTAAACACCCCCTTGGTGCAGCAATGGTAAATGAGTGTTCTAATGTTGGTTGTTGAACATTTTCAAACACATTTAATTTTATCCACTGCTGTTGAGTGCCATTTGAATAGGATTTAGTTAAAGGATGGCAGGAGCTGCGCATTTGACAGGTGCTGTGACTTTGGCCCAGTCCCCAGTTGAGACACGGATAGTAACCTGAATAATAAAAGCAATGAGTTTGTTACCGCTCAATTGTGCTTTAGTTGAAGAAATGATACTCAATTTATCTTTCATATGGTCGGTATATTTTTAGATCGCGTAACCATAAAACATTTTTTAATGCACTGACAATTGGCGAAACAAACTGTGAATTTCTAAAAACTAGTATATACACAGTATTAAGCTTGGGCCTGATGAATGTTGAGTTTGCCTTGATTTGCGCAACTATTTTTTAAAAAGTTTTCTTTCCAAGACAACAAAAGCATTCAACCTTAAGATTTTCACTGACCACAGGTGGAATGTTTGTACCCAAAAAACGATCACTTTTAGAGATAAAAAAAACAGCACATTTGTTCAATTATTAACACTGCATCATCAAAGAGATGAAGCAATTTATGGTCAAT
This sequence comes from Syngnathus acus, assembly GCF_901709675.1. Classification (NCBI taxonomy): domain Eukaryota; kingdom Metazoa; phylum Chordata; class Actinopteri; order Syngnathiformes; family Syngnathidae; genus Syngnathus; species Syngnathus acus. Next base: position 15,290,764 of record NC_051094.1, on the reverse strand, counting down.
CATTTGTAAAATTATTATGTTATTAATAATTGACAGTGAAAACGATAATTAAGAAGACAACACAAATAGTGATGGCATTTTTGCCTACCTACTGTTGCGTTTTGTTCAAGATGTCCGTCGTTGAGCAAGGAAAACAAAGATGTGGAGTGACAGTTGGTTCTTTATTTGCAAGATCTTGGGTTGCTTAGTGGAGGTCAGTACACAAGGCACTTCAGCAGATGAAACAACCACGTCATACTCCAGGTCAGAAGGTTTTATACTGTCCACTAGCAGAAACTAGGAAGGGAAGGAAAAACATGTCCTTGTAAGGTAAACAGCTGTTCTGTTATCACCTGAATGTTCTGTGTCTATGTGTCCGAGCTCTGCGTGTTGTGTCAGCATATGATAAGAGTAGCGTTGTAACTATATTTGTGTAAAATAATAAGAATGCTCACACATTTCTGTTGCTCTCCCTTCACTACCTTCAGAATTTTGTGTGCATGCGCGCGTCTGTGTGTGTCTGTGTCATGGAGAAACTCCGAGCTCTGTGTGTTGTCAGTATATGATAAGAGTAACTATGTAACTATATTTGTGTAAAATAATGAGAATGGGTCACACATTTCTGTTGCTCTCCCTTCACTACCTTCAGAATTTTGTGTGCATGCGCGTGTGTGTGTGTTTGTGCTTGATGTGGCGCAATTGTGATGGGAGAGGCTTAACAGACACAGATGTCATCCAATATTTCAGGATGTCACATTTGATTATATTTGCGAGCGCCTTTTCTTAAGACTTGCTAAGCAAGACATCTGCAGTATCCCTTATCTCTGAGCAAATGTGTTTTAGTGTCAAGACTGCTGCACTTCAGTGACGTAGCCGTCAGATAGAATCTGATGTGGCCCTTCTGCTGTCCCATTGTAAAATATCAGTTATGTATCCAATCTAGAACTACTTAGAAAAAAGGCTGCTAAAGTCGGATTTTAAATAATCTGGTTCGAACACTTTGGTTCACCATAAGACTTTTTCATTTAAGCACTTGCTGAACCAGATGATTTGATACATAAATCCTTCTAGTAACAACAATATGTGACCATGTTGTGGTTATTAATGGCAGTATCCATGCTAACTTCTTCAGGGGCACCATTGTTTACATATTGAAATCATTTGCCTTTTGGTGTGACAGTTAAATGTTGGTTTATGAATGACCCTGTTTACGAAGACGTTTTGCTTCGGTTAATGAATTAAGCTTCGGTTCATGTACAGTCACAGCTTCATAGTGGACCCCTCAGGTGTGTTTAGTTGAACAGTGTAAACATTGTTCACTTGTTTTTTATACATACTGGTGTATATACAAGTACCGTATTTTTCGGACTATAAGTCGCGGTTTTTTTCATAGTTTGGGTGGGGGGGCAATTTATACTCAGGAGCGACTTATATGTGAATTTTTTCACAAATTTTCAAAATTCAAAAATCCGCGATGTAGTTAAACCGCGATAAACGAACCGGGATGTAGCAAGGGATTACTGTAAACTGAACTGCAACTGCGGCGCAGCGCATACGCGCCGGTGAGCCTGTTGTTGCTCGTTCATGTCTGTTCTTCGTGTTGGATTTTGTGAAATAAATTTCCCCCAAAATGCAACTTATACACCGGAGCGACGTAGATATGTTTTTTTTTCACTTTACTGTGCATTTTATGGCTAATGCGACGTATATTCCGGAGCAACTTTTAGTCCGAAAAATACGATATTGTTTTTTTGCTTTTAATTCACCCTCAGTAAGGCTCCCAACAAAGCTGTTCTCATATTACTAGTGAGAGAAAAATAAAACACACAAACAAACAAAAATGGAATGTAATAATAGCTAAATTTGAATGGCGTTCGCATTTCTGATTTTGCTAGGCAGTTTCAGTTTCTCTGAATCTGCCATCTGTTTGGGCAGCAGTTGCTCTGCCTCCTGTCCCTCCCCACCAACAGTGCTGTGATCGGGTCAGATTTTTAAGTGTGTGTCTGGTGGTTGTATTTCCATTAATTTACCATTAATTAAGTTTTCGTTTCACAGACCAAGTTTTAGAACAAATTAAGTTTGTGAACTGAATTTGGACTGGAGCACAAACGTTAATTTGTTTGGCAATAAACCATATGTTTACAATAAACATTTTAGTCGTATGTATTCATATGGATTTTATGGAAATCCAATTGAATTTCATTTATTAGTCAAAGGACAGTGCATATTGCATAACAGTGCAACTGTAAAATATGCCTGAGTTAGCCAAAAGGTTAACTTTCATCTGCATTCCTATAACCTTGCAACTCAGATGATAACGCAATCCCAAGAATGTCCCGACTTTGGTGGTAGTTTCAGTCTTTAAAATGACTTTGGGAAATTAATCATGGTAAGCATCTCCTTGAAGTTGTTAAGTCTTGTGACCTTTAATTTTAGAGCAACCTTGTGATTAATTTTTACTCTTCTGGTTGACCTTTGCGCATAAGCACATACTACGAAATTCATCTCTTTCTGCTGTGGTGCATATCATTTCAAAGCGTCACATGTTGGGCACTGGATGCTGTTCATCAGCAAACATCAATGGTGAGATAAATACATTCCTTTCTGCATTACAAACAGTGTTTTCTGTTTGGGCACTGGCCATCTCTCCCAAAGGCTTGCAGAAACACCGCTAACTGACTGTATTGTGTGAAATGAAACACTGGCAAATGCACAAGGTTTGGTTTCCGTCAAGGCAGTTGTAGGGCAAGTCAAAAAAAAAAAAAAAATATATATATATATACATATATATATATATATATATATATATATATATATATATTGCATTTCAAAGAAACAGGATTAGGCAAATGAGACTCATGGAAGGTAAGTAATGTCTAAAATTTTGAAACATTGATTATTTCTGACGATTGGCTGTAAGAATTTTCAGTGAGAGACAGATTAAAAAGAGGCGATAGAGCAGAAGAAATTAACCCTTTGGGCCTAATTAACATTTCCTAGATTAGCATAATATTTTCCACTGAGATGTCACCTCCTATTTGGCACTCTTTTTTCAGTAACACTTCAAAGCAGTAGTTGGATTGAAGATATCCCAAGTATCCCAATTTATCTGTACAGATGTGAAGCCAAACCACTGTTGGGGGGGAGGCGGTAAGGGCAGCAATGGAGGTTGTCAGAAGAAAGTGCAGTAAGAGATTACTACTAGAATGACACTGACTCAACAGCATGTGCTGCGCTTATCCCACAATCACTGTTCAGACCAGAGTTAATATTACAGATTTCATCATTTATGCTCTGAGGTCAGCAGGCGGTCTGTGCTTCTCATGGGATCTATTGAATTTTGGCAGTTCAATGGGCTCTGGTGTTGCCTCTTCATCAAATTATACTGCTAACAGGAGGATCAATGACACACAATGTATAAAGTGCTTTTTGTCTTGTATAAATCTTGTATTGTCTTTTCGGAACAAATGCTGGAACGAAGCATCTAACAATAATAAAAAAGGTCCCTAAATGTGTCCTTTTTGGAATTGTGAGATGAGTCTAATAAGTCACTAAATATCATAGCAAAGCTAAATTAACAACTGAAAAAATTCTACAGACAGGTAACAGAGCAGCAGGAGACAAAACCAAGAAAGCTAAATGTAAAGGCTTAATTTTATAGAATAACTATATGACCATTGTTGGTTAATTTGCAATAATGATGATCGTTTTTCTACCGCCAAATTGAAAATACTATTGGACTTACTCTGGAGAACTGTCAAACCAAAACGAAAAGGGCCCTAATTGCAGTCTGGATGGAATTACCATCCATCCATCCATCCATCCATCCATCCATCCATCCATCCATCCATCCATCCATCCATCCATCCATCCATCCATCCATCCATCCATCCATCCATCCATCCATCCATCCATCCATCCATCCATCCATCCATCCATCCATCCATCTTCTTCCGCTTATCCGGAGTTGGGTCGCGGGGGCAGCAGCTTTAGGAGGGACTCCCAGACTTCCCTCTCCCCAGCCACTTCATCCAGCTCATCCCGGGGGATCCCAAGGCGTTCCCAGGCCAGCTGAGAAACATAGTCTCTCCATCGCGTCCTGGGTCGTCCACGGGGTCTCCTACCGGTGGGACATGCCCAAAACACCTCCCCAGGGAGGCATCCAGGAAACATCCTGATGAGATGCCCGAGCCACCTTACGGCCACAGCTCCGGTCGGCTGCCTCAACAATGGAGGCACGGAACATGGTCCACTCAGACTCAATGTCCCCCGCCTCCTCCGGGACGTCGGAAAAGCCCTGCCGGAGGTGGGAGTTGAAGCTCTTCCTGACAGGAGATTCTGCCAGACGTTCCCAGCAGACCTTCTCAGTGCGTTTGGGTCTGCCAGGTCGGACCGGCATCTTCCCCCACCATCGGAGCCAACCCACCACCAGGTGGTGATCAGTTGACAGCTCCGCCCCTCTCTTCACCCGAGTGTCCAAACCATGCGGCCGCAAATCCAGTGACACGACTACAAAGTCGATTATCGAACCGGGGCCTAGTGTGTCCTGGTGCCAAGTGCACACATGGACACCCTTATGTTTGAACATGGTGTTCATTATTGACAATCCGTGTCGAGCACAGAAGTCCAACAATAGAACACCGCTTGGGTTCAGATCGGGGGGGGGGTGGTCCTCCCAATCACGCCCTTCCAGGTCTCACTGTCATTGCCCACGTGAGCATTGAAGTCACCCAGTAGGACGATAGAGTCCCCAGAAGGAGCCCTCTCCAGCACTTCTTCTAAGGACCCCAAAAATGGTGGGTACACTGAGCTTCTGTTCGGTGCAAAGGCACAAAACCCAGTCAGGACCCGTCCCCCCACCTGAAGGCGGAGGGAGGCTACCCTCTCGTTCACCGGTGTGAACCTCAATGTGCAGGCGCCCAGCCGGGGGGCAATATGTATGCCCACACCTGCTCGACGCCTCTCACTGTGGGCAACTCCAGAGTGGAAGAGAGTCCAACCCCTCTCGAGAGGGCTTATACCAGAGGCCAAACTATGTGTGAAGGCAAGTCCGACTGTCTAGTCCAGGGGTGGCCAACCAGTCAGAGGCGAAGAGCCACATTTTTGACTGTGTCATCCCAAAGAGCCACATCACCCCCCCCCCCCCCCCCCCGCAAAGAGCCACACCACCCCCCCGACTGAGCTGAAGTGGCGCTGAAGATTTGAAGCTTTGAAATGCGCTAATGATGCCTGACATATAAGGCAGAATGGCTTGCCATTACGTTCAACAAAAAAATATAAACTCTCCCACTCTGTTAAAAACGTCCTGTGTTCTTCTTCATATTTTCGTTTGGCTGTGCTTTTTTTCCTTGCCATTTTGAGAGCGAACTTGAAACAAATTATTTACAACTCAAATGAACGCGCGCATTTGTCATCAGTACGTCATTCTTCTTCTTCTTTTCAACTCAAACCGATTCAACTGGTCAGCGCACCACCGCCACCTAGGGGGAATAAATGGCAGCGCCAGCCAAGCATTTTGACGCTTGTCATGTGAAATCTCCTGAAGAGCCGCATGAAACCAGCCAAAGAGCCGCATGCGGCTCACGAGCCGCGGGTTGGCCACTCCTGGTCTAGTCGGAACTTTTCTACTTCACAGAATTACATTTTTATCAAATTTTCAACATTTATTTATGGGAGTCTGGCATTTTGGAAAAGAGGTCTTTGTGTTTTTAATTAAATCATATTGCCAACACAAACATTCTTTGTTTGGTAGAACAATGTATTGTTTACACTTGCTCTTCGTTGGGAAAAATAGATAATTTAAAAATAGCATGTTTTTCTGTGTCTAAGGTTTATTCAAATTACTGTTTAACTTGAAGATGGTAGACAAGAATGCATATTGCTTTTTTGATGCTGAACTGCTAAAAGCATCATGGAGAACTCAGGTTCTTGATCACTTATACTGTCTGTAAAATTATGATCTCTTAATACTTGACCTTAGCGACACTTGATCCAGGCATTTCACACCTGGTCCACCTTTTAAGACCATGTTTTGGCCAGCATCTTCATGTGTATTTTGATTACCGTAATTTCCGGACCATAAAATGCTACTTTTTGTACAAGCTTTGAAACTCGTGGCTTATAGTCCGGTGCATCTTATCTATTTTTCATGATTTGTTTTTTTTTATATTGTAAAATAATTTGTTTTGGTACTACAGGTCCTAGAATTGAGAACAAAACAGTATTTTCCCCTAATTTTAGCTGCTGCAGTTTATGTTCAGGGGTGGCTTATAGTCCAGAAATTACGGTAATTCTTTCGATTTGAGTGGCTTTTGTGAAATGGGAGTTCGAAAAGAGAGCGTAAAGGCTGGGCCTCCCTCCCTGGTTAAGCTGCTGTCCCAGCGACCTGACCTCAGATAAGTGGAAGAGAGTGAATGAATGAATGAATCAGAAAAACATAATTACCAGTGCATGAATCAGTATTAAGGGCTAAATAACACATAGTTGACTGGATTCAACATCATTATAAAATATGTCTTGGCTGATTAAACAAGTTCATTTCAAGCTTTTGGTCCATTCTTGGCTAGATTTACTGCTGCAAATCGTGCTGTCAATGAACAGCGCAAATGCACCATCCGTTAACTGGAATAATCAATCATCAGATTTGCAAAGGAAATCATTCCATCTCAAGAATATTGCTCGCATAATTGTCCCTTGTGCTCTATTTCCTAAACTTGATTTCACATGTGACTCATTCGTTAGAACAAAGAGGAGAGTGCAGTTTCCTGCTGTTGAGTTCAGCAAATGTTAAACAGATTTAGAGCAAATGTGTTAGATGTGACCATTTTCTGCACAGTTTCAGAGACTATCAACCATAAATCAAATCTGACATTATTTCACATATCATAAGCACCTTGCTAATGTTTGTATTCTTTGAACCCTTTGATCCCCGACTACTTCTGAAGCAAATTTGGTGCACATCCCCGAGTGCATGTACAAAAGACATTTGAGCAAATGTTTAGTGTTGGGTGCACCTGACAACGAGTAGGGAAACCCATTATAGCTGCTATTGTGGTTCTGGAAAAATCCATTATATGATCTTTGAGATCAATCCACGTGTTTGCATGTTTCATGTCTGCATTTGAAGCAGCTATGGGTGATTGATGATTTTTAGCCTCTGGGTTTCAAATTCTGCTGTTTCTCCAATTTGACAAGTCAATATTTTCTCAGCAGTCACTGTTTATTATCAGTGGGCTTGCACGGTGTGTAGGAACACTATGATAGAAACAGAATGGCAATCAAAAGTGTATGTGGTTGAGGCGATGCAGAACTCATGATCACGAACAGCTTCTGTTTGGCATAACAGTCATTCACATACCGGGTATATGGTGAAATGTAAAACTTTAGTGTAAAATGTAAAACTTTTTTATATTTAAAATTATTCAGGCACTTGTTGACAATGTGGTCCAGTGAGGAATCACATTAGTGATGTGCATTCCAGTTCTTATACGTGAACTGAATCTTTAGAATCAGTTCACTCAAAAGATTCGTTCAAAAGAATCAACGCATTATGCATCACCGCACGCACTCGCTTCTTTCTTTTAAACTAAATAAAGTTTATGACCAGCAAAAATGAGTGGGGTTGCTGGACCAAGTAAGAAGCCAAACCGAATCACTTTAATCCCATCGCTTGACATGACCTATCGCGAGACAAGCGCAGTGAACCCCCCCCCCCCCCCCCCCCCCACCGCAGCACATAACGCAAGCCTGTCATCAAAGCTAATCAACGCATTACGCATCTACACAGGCACTCGCTTTTTTGCTTTTAAATTAAAGAAAGTTTATGACCAAAAAAAATGAGTGGGGTTGCTGGACCAAGTAAGAAGCCAAACCGTATCACTTTCATACAGAAAGGAAGTAGGAATTTACCTCATTGACTAGGTTGACATTCCCTTTAGCACAGCACCATCTAGTGGATGCCCTCAGTTTGATCCAGTAGTACTATTTTATGTGCCTTTTAATCCGGTGCGCCCTATATATGAAATAATTTCCAAAATAAATAATTCATTGACGGTGCGCCTTATAATCCAGTGCGCATTATAGTGCAGGAAATACTGCACCCAAATAGAAGCATAATCTCCCCGCGGTTGCATAACGGCGCATCCCTTCATGCAATAAAGTTAGCTGTTAGCTTGGAGAAAACGAGCACAAAATAAGTGGTTTTTCAGTGCGTGGTTCTTTCTTTCCTTGCCAAATCGTAAATCTACATTCTGGTTTACATGGTTCACGTTCATTCACTGACTTGTTCACGCCAGGAGACGCAACACGTTCACTGACTGATCCGTTGATGCACGGGAAGGCAGTTCACTCACTGACTCGTTCGCGAACGGGAAAGTCAGCACTCGTTCACTCACTGATCCGTTCTCGCGATGAACGGGAAAGGCAAATCACTCACTGACTCGTTCACTCACTGATCCGTTCTCGGGATGAACGTGAAAGGCAAATTACTCACTCACTGATCCGTTCAGTTGATGAACGGGAAATGCAATTCACTGACTCGTTCGTGAATGGGAAGTTACGTCATTTTTCTTCTTTGTTTTGTTTTACAGCGAGGTGGCACCAGCTTCAATGCGCATTACCGACATCTACTGTGTGGGATGAGTTACTTTATTGCATGTTGGTTGAAGTCATATGACCTGAAAAAAGAATGAATCACTTCAGGAAGTGATCCATTCACTCACGTTCACTGAAAAAAAAAAATCTTTTCAACGAATCGTTCACTCACGAGCCAACACTAACTCACATAGGAAATTTAGCTGAGCTCATACACATATAAAAAAAGGGATCAAGTAAAGATCAACGTTGCTGGAGCACTATGAGCGAGAGAAGCACACATGCGTGAAGTCATTGGTGGCAACAAGCAAAAAAAACAAAATCTGGTTTCAGTGATGTAATGTGTAATGTGGTGCCAAAATATTGTCAGACTCAACCTGCTAAGGTGATACATAGTGCTGGTGGTAATGTGTATTAATAACTGCCTGATTGGAATACATGTTTTAATAATATTCCAAATGTACACATGTATTGATGGCCTTTGCAGCCGGTGGTGTAAATCATTAGTTAACATTTGCATTATTTAGAGGCTATGTACAGGCAAATGCTGGCTAACACAATAGCTGGTCTCTGCAAATACAATGGACATAAGTCCTGCATCCTGATAACAACATTGGCATTGATTGTTAAATCAGATTGTTTAGCCCAAGATTAGTTTTTTTCCCAATGTTTAGCTCACTAGTAATTGGCGATAATTCAAACTGCAAAACTTGACAGTTGAAGAGGATGCAAAATAATTGCTTCATAGTACTGTATCTATTATTTTTAGTTTTGCAATGTAGAAAATAAATAGTGGTGTTGACTCCGGGTAAGGCAGTTTAGCTGAGACTTGCTAATATCTCAACTCCAATGAGCAAGCCTAATGACTGCTTTGCTGGCCAAAACAAAACAGACAAAACAAAACAAAGCTATATCTGGACGCTCGCATATGTTGATAAGACAAATAGGAAAGGGAGAGACTTCGACTAAACCATGAACATTAAGGTGCCATATGATCCTGACATATATTTCTGCTTTGACATCACCTTCCTCCCCCACGTTTTCAGCAGAGCTGTGCACTGAACCAAAACTTGTTGCTACATTCAGTTTGCCGCGCCACCCAGCCCCAATCTCGAAAGCAATAACAGTTATTTGTATTTGTTTGTTTGTCCCTGTCCCATTTTCTGGCACACTGAACCAGAACTGAACCAATATGGTCCACAGCCAAATGCCACTGAATGCTTCATTTTGTACAAGCTCATAATTGAATATGTTATTCATCAGATCTTTGATCAGTGGGATTTATTAAAAGTTTCTTATTTACTTTATTTAAAATTTCAGTTCTCAGGTTGGATGATGTGTACCTATATACTGTACTGTATTCAAAAGAAACATTTGAATTACACTGTCACACTCAACGAGAACTGTTGACGGAAGAATAGCCGAGTTTGCACCTTGCTACTGTTTTAAATTGCAGATACAAAGACATTTACATCAAGCTAGAGCAATCTTAGGCCGGACACAGTTTGGCTATTCTGATTAAATTGTGTGACTGTGCGTAAACTAAATGATGCTTGTTGGGTTTGGCAAAAAGGTTATACCACCCCTGTAAATCCGAATAAAATTCTATTGGGATTTGGCCCTTTTATAACCGATTGAGGTGTTTATACGTTTCCCATCCATTTAATCATTTGGATTCATTCTTGTCAAAATATATGGCTCCATGTCCATGTAAACCCGGCTAATGAAACGAGAGGTTTGACAAGCAGACCAACAAAATGGGTCCCTTTTCTGTATTTTGAATTGGTCATTAGCGTGTAATAATTAGTTATGGACCATTGGCCTCCTGGATGCTTTCACTAAAAAGTATCACAATGGAACCTCATTAGTAGGCTGGAAGTGGAAGTGGCTCACCTTGATGGCTGGAACTCAGTTAAAATGAAATATTGTGATCAGGGCCTTTCATGTTTGATATGAGGTGTCACTAGCCGCTTGTCATGTATTCATGACTACAGTTTCTTTTTTCTTTTTAGGTTTTATGAATGCTTAGGGGTAATGAAAAACCTTCACAAAATCTTCATGGTGTATCCCCAACTGGGTGATTATTCTTAGTGAGTTGACTGATTGCAGCTGCCGTGATAAGCAAAGCCAGAGATGACAACATAAGAAATGTTCTAATTTGCAAGAAGACAAACATAATGCATCTGGATCCCACTCTTGCTTTTAGGACCCATCATTTGGGGCATAAGGTGTGCTGGAATTTATCTGCCTTGATCTTATCAGATAAAGCTGTTGCTTTGAGATTGATGAGCACCAAAGGCTTTAGTTTAAGTTGTTCGACAGAACACCTCTGTTCTGCGGATCTTTTTCTTGATCCGACTCACAAAAAAAAAAAAAAAAGTAGATTGACTTTATTTTACAAAACACATCTAATTTGTCCCTCAATGTCCGAATAGATGGACTAATGAAATGAAGACAGCAGTGTTGGGCAAGTTACTTACAAAATCGAACTTATTTAATCGTACGACTTACTTGCATTTGAAAGTAATGAATTGATTTACAATATTACTGTCTGTGTAAAGTACCTTTGAGATAATCAAGTTTATGTTACTTTTGAGTTACTTTATAAAAAACTGATTAATTTAACAATAATTTTGACATTTCAAAAGGAAAATGAAAACATTTGTAACCATACTGTCACTGGTAAAGTTGTAATGAGGATTTTAAATGATATAGTGTGGGCTATAATGTTAAATGTTTGGACTCTAGTGGAAGATCACTGCCTTTGAATTATATTTGTAATTGTATCAATAACAAAATATATACATTTGTAAGTATTGGAACTGATACATATTTAGTCAAGTAAATAAATATTCCAGAATCTTAAAATGTGCACTATCAATAAAATGAGCAACATATTCAAATTAATTTACACACAAGCGAAAGATAAGTTCACATTACCAATATTTATATTGTCAATATTCCTCAGATTTTTGTTATATATTAATCTATGCTTGATCATTGGTCCCACCAGACAGACAGAGAGAGCGAGAGAGCGAACTGGAAAGCGGGAGAGATTTGTTATTTGAAATTCTCTTTACTACATGAAGACAAAGATTAAAGATGAATTGAACCAACAAATGGAAATAATAAACAAGCACAACTGACTCTTAATTTAATAGGGCGTAATGTACTTCGTCCGAATAGATTTGCCATGGTGTGACATCATCGGTCACCAGATGTATTTCGCTCAGATGCAGATGGATTGGCAATCAGTGTTCACAATTTTTCATGCTGCATTTGATGGGACAAAATTAATTCAGATCACTCACTCTCAAAAGCAAAATGACTCTTCTTCACTATCATAAACAATGCGTTATACTTAAGCTTTGTTCATGTTTGTATTTTGAATGCATCGTTCATTTTATTTTATGAAACCATGACATAGCGAGTGGTCTCACAAACTGATTTCTCAGCCATCTTGTTAAAACAAACACGCATTTGGGAGAAACCTTCTTGAGTCTATGCACTCGTCTTTATTGTCAGATTTCTATGGGTAAGTAAGAAATTCCATTAGTGGTGATGAATTCATTAAAAATGATGTAACTGATGACTTTCTTGTTTCTTTTTGCTGATTAATTTTGTGTTGGAGTTGTGTTACGGGACTCAGGAGTTGTAATGATATCACAAAATTATAATAAGTAACTCATTATATTACTTCATTACTGCCCTAAATGTAACATTTTACTGTAACATGCTAACCCCAACACTGGTAGTTGTAACAATATCCTATATATGTTATTAGGTAGAAGGGAGTTGGGCTCAGAAAAGAATTATTGATATAAACTCGGTGGTGACCTGCCACTGAGAAGGGTGCAAATGTTCAGTGCTGTAAATCCATGACAGCACTCATTACAAGACTGAGGCAGCCGCTGCTATATGTCCCTCAGTGCCTTTGTTGCTCTCCTCAAGGAATAACTCTTTAAATGTTATTTAGTGCCAGATGGTTGAACAGCAATGAGACAACAGGTGTCAAAAGTAAAAAAAAATCTTCAAAACAGTGATTCATTGTGCAAATTGCTTCACACAATTTCTGAGCTTAAATGTCTAAGTGCATTTGTAGATGTGATAACTCTGGTTCATACTGTATGATGCTAGTACAACAAACTGTAAAAGGAAGAAAACAGGAAAATTCTGTGGAGCGATATCTCAGCTTTATCTGATACAGTTTTGGTTGATTTGGAGTATATACAGGGTGTCTCAAAAAGATGTATACACTTTTTAGCAGCGGAAAACTCAAAAGTTCACGTTACCGGCGGTGTCTGGACCAGAATGGACATCAGTTTGAGAACCGGCAGTGACAAAACAATAGAATGATGTTTGTAAATTCTTTTACATGTTGAAAATTAAACTGACAATAATAAACACCTGGTTTATAATTATTTCAAGTGTGTATTTTTGGGACACCCTGTATATATACACACACAAAACTTACAGCAAAGTTTTTTATAGTTGACCAGCTCAGTGACCTAGTGGTAGAGTGTCCTCCCTGAGACTGGAAGGTTGTGGGTTCAAACCCCGGCCGGGTCATACCAAAGACTATAAAAATGGGACCCATTGCCTCCCTGCTTGGCACTCAGCATTACGGGTTGGAATTGGGGGGTTAGATCACCAAATGATTCCCGAGCGCGACACCACTTCTGCTCACTGCTTCCCTCTCCCACAGGGGATGGCTCAAAATCACATGGGGATGGGTTAAATGCAGAGAACAAATTTCACCACACCCAGATGTGTGTGTGACAGTGATCATTGGGACTTTAACTTTAAAATGGTTCTGCGCAAGTTTTTCTGTTGCAGCAAATGCTTTTTGTTTTAATGTGTTTTTGGAGAATCCAAATCCATCCATCCATCCAAACAATCAATCCATCCATTCATCCAAACAATCAATCCATCCAACAATCAATCAGTCGATCAATCAGTCGATCAATCAATCAATCAATCAATCAATCAATCAATCAATCAAAACTTTTTCTAAATAATTTAATTTTTAGAACAAAAAAAAACCATATTGCTTGATGACCTGTTTTCTTTTCCAATTGTTGTGAACAATAATTTGGAATATTGGATTTTAATTTTTAGGGCAGTTAATCAACGACAACTGGACGTTTCTGGTTGTCTTTGAAGACATTTCACCTCTCATCCAAGCAGGCTTTACCAGCTCGTGCACATAGGCTAAGGCTATCTTGTCAAGGGATCAGTTACATTCAGTTCAATGCCTTGAGAATGAAATTATCTAGATAAATAAGAATATTCACAAGCACTGGATTTGAGTAATATTGGCCCCAAAATAGTAATGTTGCTAAAAAATAGATGATAGACTATAATATACATAATTGCATAAAAACCTTTCAGTTTCAATTGCAGCGGCAATTTGGATGTACAAAATGTACAAAGAATTTACAAAAAAGCACAAAACCAATCATTTGAAGCACTGTTATTTTATTTTATTTCTATTTTTTCAATTTTACTTTGATGAGCATCCAGCCCTGTGACAGCTTTGCGCTCTAAACTCTCGTGAGGCCCAGTCAGCTCAAGCAATTAAATGGCCATCCTTGCTTTATTCATTTTGTGCTGTGAGCAGTAGTTCAAACGACATACTGCACTGTATCGAATTTAGCAAACATATCCCTTATAAGATCATCTTTCAAATAATTGTCATCACCATGCAGGTGAATGAGTTTGTTATTTTGAACAGTTTGGAGAAAGTATTTTCCATAAAAAAGACGTTACTGGATATAATTTTCCTAGTTTAGCCAAGAATCCAATGACAAAAGGCTGACTTGAACCCTTAAGTGCTCCATGTTTTGGCATTTTGACATGTCAATATTGAATGGGCCTTGTGCAGAATGGTTTGGCATTATTTTTAAGGAATGCTCACACAATTTTGTCAATGAACGTTTTCATAAAACACTCCAGAACAATAAAGGGACATATCTTTGACCACAGTATTAATAACTGTCAATTTAATTGGGTTAATAATATACAGTGCGGTATTTTTTGTATGTGATTCAAATACACTGCTCTTCTCAGAAAGGATATTTCTCTTCTCTATTTAGGAGCTTAAAAGGACTTGTAATGTCATGCAACCAACCATTTCCAATACCACTTGCCTGAGACACAATTGTCAGCTATAGTTTCCCATAGCTGCCATATTTGTAATGAGACATTCATTCGTTAGCCATCTGCTAATGGGCGATGTGGAAATTCTGGGCTAGTGTTAACTCTTTCATTCCTCAAGACGTACTTGTATGTCTTTTAAAATGTATGTCCCACCTCCCCAAGACCTACACGTCTCATGCGTTTATGTCCAAATTTGGTAATTTGCCCTCTGGATGAGCACATGAAAGTGATGAAGGGTAGCAACTCGTGCTTTTGCTTATTAGCCATGCCTTACCTGTGAGGCCAAGACATGAATTTCATCAATCATTTCTGATCTATTTGCACAAAAGTTATTTTCAAACACGAGTGACTTGAATGCATACCGTCATAACATCACTTCAGATTTGATACAGATTTAATAAAGTAATTAACATAAATAGAAGCAAAGCATAGATAATTATTCTGTGCGTCCATGTGGTGGAGAACAGCCTGCTATTACCATTACTATTTACTATTATGAAGGCAGCCAATGAAATAGTTTTGTGGCTATATTTTGGTATGTGCCCTTGACTTCTTTTGTCAGACAAAGGCAAAACTTGCATGTGTGTGCATGTTTTCTAACAATATAGCAGAAGGCTGCAGGATATAAATCTGAAGGTAAATGCTTTGAATGGGAAAAAAAGCCTGGCACGGAAAGTAATTAAGCTGCATGAGTCTGATGTAGTCTTCAAGACAGTTCCTTTTGTTTCATAACTGTACATTTATAGTTTTAGCAAAAAAAGATATTATAGGTAACTGTATTAAAGCAAGTCGAAAAATACATTTAGCATTGTAACCCAGGTTTACTTCCAAGATTCTTATAAATGGATTCCTACACTCATTTATACATAATGATGACTATGTGTGAAGACATTTTAGCTTGACTTTTTACTCATTTACCATATAACATTCCAGGAACCTTTCAAAGTCAATTGAGTTTATATGGAAAAGTTGGGCCATTCCTGCTCCCAGCTCAATCTCCAAGCTATTTTTACCCATTCGACTGACAGATCAAGTGGCACTGATCAGCACACCTGCTTCTCTGCGCTGAGAAGGAGGTGGAGCAAAAACTGGAGCTCATACATCAATGTGTCACTGGCCAGAACTGTCCAGCAGACCCTTGGGAACAACTCCTGCCAACAAGGTCCTGACCAGACTCCACCCTGACATCTCATGTACGGTTTCACTTTTATGGACTTAGTCCAGCGTTTAGTTTTTCTTAAAATTGAATACTTGGAATATGTACATAATTATGGCTTAATATGCTTGCTTTTAGCATTAGCCCTTCAAACATGCATTTTCTCCTGCTGGTGGTGGCCTCTTTATACTTATTAACACTTTATACTGTGTTAATGCCGTGTGCCTTTTAGAATCACGTGCAGCTCACCGCTGTTTTGAAAATTTGTTGCAGTCGGTGGATGCCACTACAACTTGAATGGGCTAGGACAACACAGGGCGGACATTTTGGACTCAATGGCCAATTCCGGAAGCTGATTTTGCTTTTTAACTTTACTTAAGTAACAAATTGACAATAATAGAGCCTGCTAGAATAAAGGAAACCCAGATGAATAGATGATGCATTTAATTGTATTGTGACATGGATTAAGAAGACTGCGTCATTGGAGGTACGTACGTGTGTGGGCTTCTTTACAAACACATGTACCCCGCTGGTGCCTTCAAGCAACCTTGCTTTGCAGCAGCAGCAAAATTTGTGTGGCGCCATCCACTCCTCCGTGGTGACGAATAAATTACACTTTAAGAAGCCTGGTGGATCAAAGATAGGGAAGCCCCACTACGTTGTCAGAACGTGATTAAACTGACCGATCAGGAAAGATGATCTGCGCGACCTAATGCGTCAGCCACTTGGTGCAACGCGACAATCATCACCAGCCATCCCGCGTGTGTATAAATACCCTGAGACACACCCTGAAATTGTATCCAAGTACCTTTGTTAAAAAAAATATATATATTGAAAATCACAACTAGTAGATACTATGTATTTATGGACTATTTGCTTTCTTCTCTGATTAACTCCAACCCAGAAGCACAGAGGTTGATGGTATGAAAAGGAATACATTGACCTCCTTAGAACAGGCACATTAACTTATCATCCATCTATCCCTTTCAAACCACGTATCGTGTTCAGGGGAAGATGGAGTCAATCCCAGCTGACCTGGAGAAAGAACTGTGTGTGCGCGTGTGTGTGCGTGTGTGTGTGCGTGTGTGTGTGTGTGTGTGTGTGTGTGTGTGTGTGTGTGTGTGTGTGTGTGTGTGTGCCTGCGATGAATGACCACCCCTGTACCAACCCAGGCCTGTTTGTCCAACTGTGTGTTTATGGTACATGTGGGTGTGATCTTTACAAATTATTGACCAATCTAAAGTGTTGAAAATAGCTTGTTCTTTTTCACGATGCAATGCTAATGGTTGAACTTGCAATTTTGGTGGTCTATTGGAAAGTGATGATTTTGTAGATACGTAGATTGCTACATCTCATGCGCTCATTGATTCCCGAGCGCGGCACCGCTGCTGCTCACTGCTCCCCTCTCCCCCAGGGGATGGATTAAAATCACACGGGGATGGGTTAAATGCAGAGGACAAATTTCACCACACCCAGGTGTGTGTGTGACGATCATTGGGACTTTAACTTTAACTTTAACTTCATGACAGCGGTGGACTAACGTGTATTTGCCCATCCCCAGAGTGGGAATGTGTGAGTGCATAAATATTGTATCCAATGTAAAGCGTCTTTGAGTGTCCAGAAAAGTGCTATGTAAATCTGATCCATTATTATGATTATTAATTGATGCTTCATTATACCGGATCTACTCACCAGAGGATTGTAGCATGCTGAGTTATAGTAAAAAAACAAATAGCCTAATAGCATGAAATAGCTAAACTACATAAAAACTACTTCAGTGGGGTGGAGCCTTTTTGAAACCTTTTTTAATAGTATATTGTGAATACTACTGACTTTACTACCACTTTAAAAGGAAAGCCTTGGACTATTGCAGTGACTTCATTGTAAACATAACTCAACAGCGTACACTAAATCCATAATTTATCATAAATGCAGATTTAGTCATCATTACCACAAATATTTATGACCAAAGTTCAGAACCGTGCAAAGAGGGTGGGGATCATGGGGGGGAATGTGACAGTGAGGTCGCGCATTCAAAAGTAATTGTCATTGGCTAGCTTTAGCTGTCGATCCACAGGAAGCATAAAATGAGGTTTGTGACTGACTGGCCTTGGCATTGCATTCAAGGGCATGTGTAGAAATGCAGTTGCAACATAATGGACAAGCAGTTTCGAGCAGGGATAATTTTGATTTGCTGGTATTTATATCAAATCCTCGTGTCTAGATATGCTAGCAATACATCTTTCAGCCCATCCATCCATTCGCTGGTGCAGTTAAAAGGTACAATATTTGACATATAGACTATTCTTTCATCCATTTACTATACAGCTTGTCATCATTAGTGTGTAGTTTTCAGAAGCCAATCCCAGTTGACTTTGGGTGAGAGGTGGTGTACACCCTAGACTGGTTTCAAGCCAATTGCAGTGGCACGTATATTATTTAGGGCAGTGGTTCCCAAACTTTTGCAGGCTGGCGCCCCCTTTGGCTCCCCAGTGAATTCCTAGCGCCCCCCCCCCCCCCCCCAAGGACCGGCATTTATATAAATAAATAATACATTTATATAAATAAATAAATAATACATTTATAATATCATTACCATTACGTTGAATTAGTGGGAGCACTGAGTTTGTTTCTCAGAAACGAGCCGGTCCCATCTAGACGTAATCGGAGACAATGACACCCGAAGTGATTTAAGGTTTGTCTTTTATTGCAGGATGCTTGGTCTCCATGTGTTGAAGCAGTTTTGAATGCTTCACTGCCTGGTTAGTTAGCCTGTCGCCACATATTAGCTTTGCGGGCTCGACTGGGGAAACATGTCACGTGACCGGGACGAGTGTCTTGACCTGAATTAATTGATCGTCGATAAAAAAAAAAAATTCTGTGCGGCTTGGCGGCCCGGTACCAAGTGACCCACGGACCGGTACCGGTCCGCGGCCCGGTGGTTGGGGACCACTGCCCTAACCAGCTCAACACAACACGGCGCGTTCTGGCGAGTCCCCAATTTCATGTTGACTTGAACTCAAGATGATGTTGACCGCCAGAATGCGGTTTTTATTATAAGATAAAATTCTGAACATTACAAGCTTGAAATTACAAACCTGAGCTTTTGCTTTTGTAGTCTATGCTGTCGGATCTGACTGGGCCAGAGCGGCGTGTTGTGTACAAATCGACTGCCGCCCCCCTACCGCCCCCCTACCGCCCCTTTCTTCCTCACCGCCCCCCCAGATCTTTCCACCGCCCCCAGGGGGGCGGTACCGCCCACTTTGGGAACCACTGATTTAGGGTAAATGGCCTCGCCATGAAGTAGTGAGTGGGCCAGCCAGTCTGCCCATCAAGCCAATTATGAAAAACCACTGAAGGATGAGGTTATCAAGAAGTGGCAATGCCATCCATGAACGGTTCTCAAGACTTTTATGACAGTGGCAGTGTAGAAATCTGACAGATGGAGACTTCTGATTCGCTTGGCTGCTGAACAGAAAAAAATCATCTACCATATTGGCCCGAATATAAGACGATGTTTTATGCATTGAAATAAGACTGAAAAAGTGGGGGTCGTCTTACATTCGGGGTCTAGACAATATAACCATTCACAACACTAGATGGCGCTAGATACCTTTAAAGCAAAGTTACGTCACCGTGCCTTACGTCTTGTGTGAGTTACCTCAGCTTATCGCGATTGTTGGAGCTTGTGCGCAGCGGTAAGTTAAAGTTTGCAGGTAGCGACTGAGTATGTTGCTGCAGGGTCGTCTTATATTCGGGCCAATACGGTAATTAGAGTCATAGCAAAAAGGTGACAGTTTGGGAAACAGCAAAAGCCCTATCATACCAAAACTAAGCATCGAGGGGACAAGTGAAGTCATCCTCCTTTAAAAAGCCAAACCAGTTCCATTCATTCTCTACTGCTTATCTGGTCTTGGGTGGCGGAGGCTTCCCGCTTTAACCGGGAACCTGACTTCCCTCTCCCCAGTCGTCCATTCATCCGTCTGTCCATCCGTTTGTCCATCTATCCAACTATCTTATCAAGAGGTCAAGTTGTCATGTATGAGTGTGATTCCTGCCCCTCTCCCTGTTTTGTGCTCACCCATCTGATGTATCGCAGTGTGAAATCGTGGTGTGTACTATTTCAAAACTTCCAGAACTGTCTGACAGAAAGTGACATATACCTCCTAATTATTTTCCTTTTTTCTTTCCTCTCTGTGCTGTCTGCTGGGCTGCGTCATCTTACACTTCGGCTGTTAGGTGAGTCTTAATCTTCCTTGACAATGAAAAGAAAAATAGTAGCTCCAACAGATTCTTTCTTTCTTTCTTTCTTTCTTTCTTTCTTTCTTTCTTTCTTTCTTTCTTTCTTTCTTTCTTTCTTTCTTTCTTTCTTTCTTTCAACATTGCTTCACTTTTAATCACGACTTTGTTCGCCATAGGGAAGTTCGGGGAAATGGCAATATCCTCAGTAGGGATCTTTTGTCAAAATGTGGCCAAGTAAAGATCAGTAAAAGAGTTTTCATTTTCCAGCTTGTCAGTGTACAAAGCTGCATACAATCTTGATTGCTATGTTTGTACAGGTTCAGTCTGTTTGGGATGCATGCACTGGCTATTATTGTGGTCAGATAAAGTCAAACTCTTTTCAGCTGACCTGATCCTATCTCAAACAAAACTCAGTATATAGAGTTCCAAAATCTCTCTTGGGTCAATCCTTTCCTTTTGTTGCACTTGTTCACTGTGATGTACTGGCCTAATAATCAACGCCACCAACCAAAGAACATAATGTGAAACACCTAACACTAACCCAGGAGAATCTGCTTTATAGAGAAGTAAGTCGATTGCAAGATACCAAGAAATAGCAAACATGTTCCTCTGGGCCTTTTGCCTGATTGTGTACTTCCCAATAGTGCAAATCAGCTGCTGAAACAATCTCTTTTTAGACAATTATCCATGTCTCCTCTGCCAAAGAAGACATGCTTCATTGGTGTGGTTTGATTTTTTTAATATATTTTTTAATGTTAGTAAGGCTACACTTTATCTAATAACATCATCTAGATCAGTGTTTCCCAACCTTTTTTCATTCACGGCACACCTTTTCATTGGACAAAATCTCGCGGCACACCGCCAACAAAAATCTGTTATGCTCCTATATTAAAATCAGTTATATTACAACGAAAGACGTAAAGTCCTATTCCTATATATATATGTATGGAGAGTCGAATAATTTAATAGAAATAAATACTAAATATTCTTTAAATTGTATTCCTTTTTTTTAAATAAAAGTGACTGTTTTTTAAAAAGGTTTTAGACGGTGTAAGAAATAAACTATTTAAAGTGATTGTGAATAAAATAAAAGAATCAACGTGATTTTGTTTACTGTTTTAGACTAGGTCTATAAATATTGCAACAATAAGAACAAAGACTTTTAATGACGCTCTGCTGTTCTGACAGCAGCTGAGTGGCTATCACAGTCGAGGTGTCTCGACTTGACTGTTTATTTTATGTATGTGAAAAATAACCAATCCAGGTTCTCCGGTTGAACTGCATGCTCTGATTTCCATTGGACCACAAACGCACCACAACCGTCATAGTGTCTGTCACTGTTAGCAAAATCACACAGCAACACACACATAAACTGAATATGTGCCAATGCAGCACAATCAGACCGACAGAGCATAACATTTCAAGATTCTCCAATTCTCCATGCATGCACGATTAGCAAGTGGCTGACCAGGCCTTGCGCGAACTGACCAGTGGTTTGGCGATCCTGTTTACAATGCGCTCCGTAATTAATAGTGGACAATCCCACGGCACAACTGAACATCTCTCACGGCACACCAGTGTGCCGCGGCACAGTGGTTGGGAAACACTGATCTAGATAACGTTTTTGAGGTTAAGATTTGCAACTGGGAGAAAGTGCAAATTCCACACAACAAGGCCTGATTTGAATATATGACCTTAGAAGACTGAGGTGGAGGATTTGTGATGAAGAGAAAACATGCATAAGCACTGGGGGAAAATGCAAATTCCACACAGCAAGGCCTGGTTTGAATATATGACCTTAGAAGACTGAGGCGGATGTGCCAACCAGTTGTCCAACGTACTACCAACTTTAAAGTATGATTTTGAATTGCATTCACCGAGTATCGATTATCTTTAACTCGCTAAGTTTTTTGAGTTTGACATCTCAAATTTGAATCCAAAGTACCCACATTTGTTTACTATAAATGGCAGTATGGCACTAATTCATACCACTCTAAAAACATCACACTCCTCACGGGGCGATGTAGAAGACATGGTGGTCCTTTCTTCCAAGCTACCCCTCAAAGGTTGTAACACATGCTAGGGTAAATGTAACAGATAGCCAAAATGATAAAAACAGAGGGCAAATCTTGGGATATACTTCAAAAAGTTAAGTTAAAGTCCCAATGATCGTCACACACACATCTGGGTGTGGTGAAATTTGTCCTCTGCATTTAACCCATCCCCGTGTGATTTTGATCCATCCCCTGGGGGAGAGGGGAGCAGTGAGCAGCAGCGGTGCCACACTCGGGAATCATTTGATGATCTAACGCCCCAATTCCAACCCTTAATGCTGAGTGCCAAGCAGGGAGGCAATGGGTCCCATTTTTATAGTCTTTGGTATGACCCGGCCGGGGTTTGAACCCACAACCTTCCAGTCTCAGGGCGGACACTCTACCACTAGGCCACTGAGCTGGTAAAAAGAGATCGGTATGAGTAAAATAAATAATTTAAATATTAATCCTAATTTGTCATTGATGAATTGAAATAAATGTAAATTCCACAAATCACCCCATCAAAGCTGTAACTCTCCAAAGCCGTTGAAGAAACATTCCACATTTGTTCGGTTAAAACTTATGGCCCATGTAAGGCTAGATGCCTCTGCACTCCTGATTGATTATTGGCTCCGCCTCATAAAGAATATGAACCAGTCTGGCTTTGCTATCTGCTTCTCAACCCAGGTCTGAGGGTGTTTGATGTTACCGTACTGTATGTACTTCTGGCAGCTGATATGCAAATCGCTACTAACAAAAGTGAAATGGAAAAGCAAAGTACATTGTATACACACTAGCATTAAAGTCTGCTCTAGTTTTCGGTGACTAACCCTGTCGTGTGTCACAACTCAACCCACCCCTATTAGCCATTGTTAAGATACCTGTATTTTTATAGTGATTTGAGATTAGCCGGGAAAGAATGCATCACATTTTACCTGAGAAACTAAAACTGATTGTAATATAGGTTGCATCATTTTATCTGCAAGAATATAAAACTTATAGTGTTGGCCAAAAAATTACTTTTGTACCTTCCAAATCCTTTTCATCTGTGTAAAATCTGTATTTTGATAATCACCACATGCAATTAGGGCGGAAGTAGGTAAATACTAAAATGATCATACGTCACATATCATCCCAAATGGTGGAATTGGTGGTTACAACTCTCCCCATGTTACAACTACACCCGGTCTCCACTATATGACTAGCTGAGAGTTATTTGCATCAAGTTGCCAAACATGCACCATAAACACAAGCAAAGATTTCTGATTAGTCTGTTGGAACCGAGCTGCATATTGGCGTTTTACTGCATTGATGGTTTTGGCTCACAGAGACGGTTTGATGAATGCCTTGACACATCTGTGACCATTATTTCAGAACACTTCAGCAAAATCAATAGAGTTTTTCTCTGGCTGCCTCAGGCAATGATACTCATGAATGCTTTATTTACCTCTTTGTGTGTGAACATTCGAAGCACTATTCAGTGTTGACTAATGAATTAACTGGCTTGCCAAATACTCCAACTATGGTGCAAAACAGTATCTAATCACCTCCAAATGTCACGCTGACTTTTGCACATTAATATTCTATTCACCTTCTACCTCATCAATAATATGTAAGTTTGAGCTGCCTGGTGACAAAACAGGGAAAATGTGTGTCCCCGTGCCTTCAAATGGGGCCCACTGAGGCCTGGAGGCAAGGATGGTCACTTTTTTTTTCTCCCCTCGCTTGTATCTTCAACGTAATGAGGCAGATGTCAGTCAGGCCAAATGAGGTGCTTCTCTGTGCCTTGTATTCCAAACCAAATCAGGTCTCCCCTTTATAATTGGCACTTGATGTGTCTGATAGGCACAGCACGCTGACATTCATTACACTTAATAATGCACTCCAGGCACCTTGTGCTGCTCCCTAAGCAGCTGTCTGCTCACATCTCTAATGCCATTAGACGTCAAAGCTTTTGTTTCATACTTTTGACACACTTCACTGTGGTTGTAGTTAAGGCAATTGCATGCTATTTTTTTCTGCCTGCTTTCCTCTCACACTTTGCACGCTAAAAGCAGCATTTGAAAAACAATGTCTGAGCAAGCTGGCTGTTATGTGGCCAGCATAACAGTCTTATCTGGTGAAACCGTCCTGTCATCAGGTGTGGTGCTCGTGAGCCAGGCCGGGTTCTGTTGCCAATCAAAGCCCACCGGACTGATACCCCCCGCCAGGACTATGTTGCATATGCCGAATCCCAAACACTCTGCTAGCGTAGTGGACCAGCCTGTCCTCTCCAATCAGGCTTGCCAGTATTGCTGTGTGTGCAGGAAGCATGTCTGGGGAGAGTAAAGCTCCCTCAGCTCAAGGATCACAGGCTTCACTCTACTGGAAAATAAATAAATAAATAAAATCCACCCCCAGCTGTCTCAGATTCTGCCTTTTACACTCTATCTGGGCATGATATGCGAAACGGATTATGCGCTAATAATACCACATTATATTTATGCAACTACAGTACATATAGTTAGTACACGATCAAAATGATGCTTATTACATTGTTTCGTTTCAGGTAAATGGAACTGATCAAATTATTCTATTCATAGTTTATTACAAATCAGCATAATTTTGCACAACTCATACCTTGCGTACGGAAAAAAATAAACTTGTGCTTTGAATTATAAAGAGATAAGAAGCAGAAAAGGAATTTAGTAAGTGATGTGCATTTAATGGCTAATGTGGGAGCTCCTTCAGTTGTGCCAGTTCTCTTTGAGCCTGCATTAGCCCACACAAAAAAAAAAAAAATCTGGAGCTGTGTATTCGTAAGCAACCTTGTACTGCTGCTGAAATTCCAAACGCATTCAGGTGGATTTTGGTATTTAGTTACTTGGAAAACCTTATTTTCTTTGTTGACGAGCTTGGAATAAGTGTAAAAACTGGTTGGTGACCCCTGGGATACAAGGCAGCAATGAGATATTTTGTATTAATGTGACCCATAAGAGGATAAGAGCAGTCACATAGTAATAGCAGTCACACCACTGCCACTCTTCATTTTGTTCCTCATTCGGGGCTGCATGCTTTGGTCGTCACAGCTGAGGAAACAAGAAACTCTACACCAACATTTGGCACATGAGTCCGGTCTCAGGCCGATGGACCCTGTTTGAAGTAGCTACTGATGTGCTGTTATTTATGCAGAGCAAGACCACAGAGACCACAAGCAGAGCGCTGTGTGACCCACATTCAGCTTGGACTTGAAAGTGATGCACTTGCCAAGTTTGACCCTGGACAAAAGTACAATGCATTCCCAATTCATTCAGACTCCTCTGCCTGTCCAATCCAGTGCAGAGCATGATGATTTTTGCCAAACGTGCAAAAGAAAGGTCTTAGTAAAGGTCTTAAAAATAGATATGTCTTAAGAAATAGATTTCATTTTATAGCTGTGTCAAACGTGTATTATTTGGAAATTAGTGTTGTTCCACAACAGACAGCGGAATCAATTTTACGTGTTGCAGGGAGTGAATCTAAATCTACATATACTGTATATTCTGACTGTACCTAATAAATGACCATGTGGTATTTTTCACATGTATTTGTTATCTGGATTAGTCCATTAGAAACATGTCTTTTTTTAAACAGTGTAAGTGAATAACATTTTTGTATGAGCATTTGCATTCAAATGTACCACCACGTGCTTTAATATACCGTATCGGGCCGAATATAAGACGACCCTGATTTTAAGACGACCCCCCTTTTTTTCAAGACTCAAGTTTGAAAAAAAACTTTTTGAACACCAAATCAAATTTTTATACAGAAAATAATTACAGTACATCTGAAACAAATGATTATAACAATATATTCGAGAGAAAAAGCATGTTATTTGGCCTCATTCAAATCATGCAAAAACTGTCCATCGCATCTTAATATCTGAACATTTAAATATGTAAACTAAAGTGCAATCACATTTGTAAATGAATGGCTTCTGGTTTTTGAAATGTAAATAAAGCAATCTACTGTGATAAAACAACAAAATTGCAATAACTGCATTAACCATTAAAGTGAAGTCGAACTGTAATTGTAGACTAGAAACAAATCTGAATAAGGAAAAACATTGCAATAAAATAATGCAAACTGCTACCAACATCTCACATCTCACATACCTTTGATGTTTTCTTCATCCTCATGCAATAACAGCATTGTTAGCACATACAAAGTTGAACTTGGCCACTTGTTGTCATGGAAACGATGACTCATTTTTCAGCGTTGCACAGTCCCAAACCCACATTCCTGTTACTTGGAAATGGCAGCACGTGATTCTTTCCAACTAGACTCATCTAGTGTCTGCCAAAGTAAGCCGCGCGAGCTAAAATTCGGGGGAAATGCTGGTTTGTTCATTTTGTTTTAAATGAAATGCCCTCACTTCCATTGCCTGTAATAACAAAACAAATCCTATTACAATATCATAAAAATCATGAAAAATCCATAGATAAACCACACCAGACTATAAGCTGCAGGGTTCAAAGCTTGTTTAAAAAGTAGCGGCTTATAGTCCAGAAATTACAGTACTTTCGCGTGCCCGCATGATTTGGGATGCTTGGACAAAAAATAAAATGCTTACTGCCATGTAGTTGTGTATTGTTATACATTTTAACTAACAATTGCATATTCATAATTACAACTACCGTAATTTTCGGACTATAAATCGCATTTTTTTCATAGTTTGGGTGGGGGGGCGACTTATACTGAGGAGCGACTTATATGTGAATCTTTTCACAAATTTTCAAAATTCAAAAAAGAAAAAAAAAGTTAAATTGCGATAAACGAACCGCGATGTAGCAAGGGATTACTGTAATTTGAATTTCAAGTGACGTCAGTGGCAGGGCGCGGTGGTTGTTTACATAAAGGACAAAGATTCGATCACGGAATGACGAAGATGACGAAGGGCCCCACGTAATACCGGCATCATTAGCGGCTTTGTTTGTAAGTGACACGGAGGACGAAGAGTTTGAAGGTTTTAATGATTTGAAGTGACACAGAAGGTTTGAAATACTATTATGGCTTTTACACACGCCCGGTCCTACTCTACAGAGCTCTCTTTAACCTCCGTGGATGGAAGTCTGGGGCCGGCGCTCGGCCGGGTGGCTGTCCGGGGACGGTGGATGGGGCTCGGACATAGCTTTTACGCACGCCCGGTCCTACTCTACGGAGCTCTCTTTCACCTCCGTGGATGGAAGTCGGGGGCCGGCGCTCGGCCGGGTGGCTGTCCGGGGACGGTGGATGGGGCTCGGCCACGGCTTTTACGCACGCCCGGTCCTATTCTATGGAGCTCTCTTCCACCTCCGTGGCTGGAAGTGCCACCTCCGGGGATTGACACCTGGAAGTCGACGCCGGTGCTTGGGGCCGTGTGGTGGTGAACTATTTATGTTATAGTTATTTGATATATTTTATTTCGTATAGCAACTTGTATATGTTTTTATCGTTACAGTTCAGTACTTGTTGGCTCGTTGAACTCTTGTTTTGTTAGATAAAGAGACGTTTACCAAACCCACGTCTTTCCTTGTACTTTGTTAACGCTATAATATAGTTATATACTAGATCTGTGGAATAACGACGAGGCTGACGTCAGGGCGCACGCGCGGCGTTGTTGACAAAGGACGAGGAATTTGATCGATGAATTTAATGATTTGGAGTGACACAGATGGTTTGATAATATTGTTGTTTATATGATAGTTATTTGATAAGTACTTTATATATCGTTATATGGGTCTGTGGAATATTTAGAATATTTAGGTGGCGCGGCGCAAACGCGGCATCGTTTCCATAAAGGACAATCGATGGATTTAATGAATTGGAGTGACAGAGATGGTTTTATAAACGTGTTATTTATGTAATAGTTATTTGAATAACTCTGAATGTTATGTCAGGGCCGTTCTCAGCTCTTCGTTTGTGTTTATGTCACGTTAGCATACCTTTCGTTTAGCTTGTTGTTGCTCGTTCATGTCTGTTCTTGGTGTTGGATTTTGTCGAATAAATTTCCCCCAAAATGCGACTTGTACTCCGGAGCGACTTATATATGTTTTTTTTCACGTTATTGTGCATTTTATGGCTCATGCGACCTATATTCCAGAGCGACTTTTAGTCTGAAAATTACGGTACTCAACTAATCCTTCAAAGCAACAAAAATAAAATTAAAATGTCATGCAGATCTGCATAACTGAGTCGGTATTTTGTTTATTTATATACGTGTTCAATACAACACTGAGCATATTTAGTCATATTTACCCTTAAAACTGTTTGGTTGAAAATCGGACCGACCCAGGATGTGCGGTCAATTTGACCTTGTTTTGTACAAAAAATACAATTTGACCCAACTTCCTGGATCGGTCTAATTTTTCACCCAAACTGGGTTGTTTATGACCCAGCAGTGGCGGCACGGTGGAAGACTGGTTAGCACGTCCACCTCACAGTTCAGAGTGTGCGGGTTTAATTCCACCTCCGGTCCTCCCCGTGTGGCGTTTGCATGTTCTCCCCGTGCCTACATGGGTTTTCTCCGGGCACTCTGGTTTCCTCCCACTTCCTAAACACCTTGTCACTAACTGTTCTCAAGATCAGAACCTCACTACAAGCTGTCTGTCAATCCCAGTTGAGGTATACTTCAAACTGGACAAAAATAAAATGGAACACAAATTTGTTGCATCAAATCATATTATTCCATCTAACAAAAACTACTTTTCAAACAGCTGCTACTTAAACATATAGCAATACATATTATCAGCCAAATAAAACAACAGTGGCCCTAGTTGAGAATGCAACACAAGCTTTGTAGAAGAGGAAAATACAGATAATGAATGTGGAAGGCAAAAGGCAATTTCAAACTCTTTTGCATTGCACTATTGATTTATCGCTATAGCCTTGTCTGCAGTGTCACTCATTCCCTCTTTTGAGTTTTAATTAAATCCCTGACTGAGTTTTGTTCGAAATTTCTGATTTCTTGCTGCTACGTCAATGGGAGCAAAGTGTCCAAAAACGATAGCCCATTCAATAAGTCAATTCCAACAATGCTTCAAGGCCCGTGTCCTTGAATAGGAAATCGGCTCCACTATGGATGTCAGATGAGATATGTGCCCAATTGTAATCAACCATCCTGTGCATTTTTTTTCTTTTTCTTCTCCTTTCTCCACTGCCTTCCCAAGATATGGTCTCATTTTACCAAATTACAATGTGATGTCTCTCATAATGGATTGTAATGAAGCTGGGATTATTCTCATTTTAATGAACATGGAAGTGGTAGGGCCTATATCACATAATTCCGCCTGAATATTTCATGATTGCATATCATTTACATTTATTTCATGTATGAGATATATTCATCTGTTGTGTGGTACAATATACAATCTATATTTATAGGAAAGATGATTTATAATGGGAAATTGAATTGTATTTTTTGCTTGTGTGCAGAACCTTCACTCATACACTCTAACAGCTGGGCTAGCCTCCATTTCAACTGCAACTCTAACACCTAATTCACTTTGCAGAATGCATGCGTTGCGGCGTCCGTACAGAGAGGTACAAATCCCCAACTTTTGGGAGAAATATGAACGCATCAGCAGTTGCAGCACAACACATGCTACTATGTTGGCTTTCTGCTTGCCCCGATGGGACAGATCCCGCAAAGAAAAGAAAGCAATAGAGTTTGTGTCAATTCACACCAGCTGCGATGCGTATGTTTTATTTGAGGAGACAAAAAAGAAAAAGGAAGGCTACCCGAATAAAAAGACATTGAAGGATTAACACTGGCCAGGGTCTCGCTCACTGGATTGAGCTCAGACGAGGAGGCATTTGCGATCGACGCTGCCTTGCCAGACTGTTATGTAGCTTTCGATGTATAAATCCAAATGATAATGCTAATGTAAGATGATGAGGAATGTCTACTTCCATCCCACAACGGTGCAAACGGCCCCATTACTCCCAATTCTACCAGTGTAACGTCTCGCAAAATACCAAAAGAAAGAACACTCCACCCATGAGCACAGTTGGACTTGACTTGCGCCCAGAATGAAAACAGGGCCGCAAAGGTCTCTGCACGACCCTGTGGAGTTGTATAGACAATAGGTGGATTGATAGATCACATTGAGCGAACGAGGGTCCGCAGGATGAAGTCGTTTACTTACTGATATAAAATTAGTTCTGTTGCAGACTCAAGTTCTACCTTCATCTCTGATGAAATGGAAAGAAGAGCAACAGCCATCAGCTTCATTTCAGTCATCTGTCAAAAACGATAGACTCCAATTTGGTGAAAGGTCATGTGAAATATAACAAGGGCCTCTCGGCAAAACCACCAATCAATTACCAAATGATATTGTCAGGAATCAATGTAAGCTCACACCTGAAAGATGAAATGCTTAATTGGCGTGAGATTGGCATATTGGCTCTCTGGAACAAAATCACCATTTAGTTCATGTAGCCTGTCATAGTTTCATTTTCTCGTGATTGACTCTTGCTATGGGTTCAGCGCTTAGCTCTGGCCGTTGTTTCTCTCTATATTTAAAGAATTGACCATAAAGAAAGAACACACATAGCCAGCACCTGCCTCATCTGCCTCAATCTTTTAAAAGACATGTTGGCATGCAAAGGTCTACCAATTTGAAATTTCTGAAATAACCATTTTGCTCAAATTACTAAAGTAATTGTTATTTTTAAAAGAATGGCATGGTGATCGATTGGATTCACAGTGTAGAAGTTGTGCGTTGGATTACGGCTCTGGCTTTTCTGTGTGGAATTGGGATGTTCTTCCTGTGCCTATTCTCCGGGTACTTCGGCTGTCTTCCCACATTCCAAAAACATGTTGACCTTTGATTGGCGTGCAAGCAAACTGATTCTGATTTCCACAAACGTGCATGACAACAGCTCGTATCAAGCCCTATAAATCATTGCAGGAATCAATTTGTTATTATAATTGTCATATACGTATATTTTATTATACATTATTTCATTATATAAGTCTACGACTGTAAAGCTATAGGAATGGGGGGGTGGTAGGGTCAAATACAGGATTGGCAGTCTCCAAGTGCCCACTTTACAATTGTGATCTATGATCATTCTGGCCAAATTTACATCATCAGCCAATGGAGGTTTGATTGCATGTAGTTTGATTCACCTTCCTGCATGGACTCCAGCAAAAAAATTCCCCCAATTTGAAAAAGAAAGTCAAGTGATGCTTCAATTGGCTGCAAATAACCTTGGCTTAGAGTTGGCTTTGTTCACACCCACAATGGTGTAAAAACACTGTTGCAAAAACACTTTAACAGTACCAAGCTGCATGTCTCTGTGAAAATAACACTTGGTATAGCTCAACACTGTGCACAGTTGGATTACTGTTCACGGCCAGACTTGTGCTGTACACAAATAAAGCGCTGCTTGCTTGAGTTGCTTGATTGAAAAATTATGAAATGCTGAAAAATTCTGTTCCATTCTTGTTCTGTTGATTCAATGCAGTGGGGCTGGTCCTCCTGCATTCTCTTCTCTCCTAAAGCAAAGAGACCTTAACTGAGATGCATATTTATCCAGATCCACTCCAGAAGTGAACAGAATACGCCTTAGCCCATATGCCACCCCTGTACGAGATTTCTGTTTTGACTTTTTGTCCCACTAGCTGCAGGATAACAACATTCTGACTCTACCAATTAAAACTAACGGTGACACGGATATGTGGTAATGCTATAAGACAAAATGCGTTTCATCTGTGTCTGTTAAAATGTGAATGCCAGTTGAACTGCACGCTACAAAAAACATATCTGTTCTTCTCCATCATTAAATGTTATACATTTAATTAAATAATGTAAATATTTAATCAGATCTACCTCATCTTTAGTTTAGACTCAAGTTCCCCCAAATCCTGTAGTACACCTTGTATTGGCCCATCAGCCATCACATAAATAAATCAGTCCCTGCTGCGTGGCCCTCATCTGTTGAGATGTAATTTACCTCAAAAGCACTTTGCTCACATCGGGAGTCGGCAGCAAGTTTGACAGTTACCATTTGGAAAATAGACGTAAGGTAGAGTAGTAGTTATTGAAAATGAGGTGAAACTGAAGCTGGCTCAGACTGTTATTTTAATTAGTTTCTGGTCTTTAATAGAATGTGTAAGGTATAATTTAATATGTTAGCTTGCTCTGGAGGTCTAGGTCAGTCATTTCTTTCAATCCAATTCAATTTATGGAGGTACTAACAGACATGTATGAGATACTTTCTGTGCGCTTATTAAACTGTCAAACAATTCAAGTTAGTCAACCATCTATACCTAGCTGAGGAATTCGCAAAAGTTTTACAGTTCAAAATGTTCTTGTCAGTCAGTTTGCTTTTTTTGCGTTACAGTAATATTAGAGTTTCAAATCACATATGAGACAACAAAACATCACCCTTGAGAAAACATTTTCATCGACTTGTTTCAACGTAAATGTTCGATGTGCTACCTCACACAATCAGTGTGTTGAAGGATTTGTGTAATTGTGTCGTAAAATTATGTTTAAATGGCATTGTGTTTCCATCTTTGTTCCATGTTTGACTGAGCTCATTCATTATCGCTTTTTGATTGCATGTCTGACGTTTATTACAACATAAAATAACCCAGGCGCCGTTTGACTTTGCCTTTCAAATGACTTGTGGTTTGCACACTATACATTTCGAATTCCGCTTCAAGGGTATTCACACTAGTCACACACATTCAGATTAGTCATGTAGCGAAATTTGCTGCCTCAGGTTTTTAGTGCTTTTTGATGAGTGAAAAGGTCTTTGTCAGCACGTAATACTATTCATTGTTTCATAAGAAATCTAGAGTTGCCCAGATCCAAAAAATGTGCACACAACTAACTGCATTTTTTTCTGCCCTTGTAGATGCTCATCTACTAAAGTAGACAAGTAGATGCTCATCATACTCTCTGTTGCATAAACAAAATTAAAATCAAATTAATTTTGCTACAATCTTTTGCTTCAAATGTCTCAGCTCATTGATCAGAGAACATCCAACTGTAAAATAATTTGATTTGTTCCAGAAGCTCATACAACAAAGTTTATTTGGAAGAAAATGTGTCTACAACTGACCACAAATTACTTATCTAAGCTTGTATATATTAGCTAACTTTAGTCGATATGAACCAATCCATGATGAAGATAGATTTTATTGTAATATGTAAAACAGTGTCATCAGTATTTTCAGCAAGTGCATCGGCTCACCGACTTGAAGTCTCATAAAGGGCAGATTGATTTAGCAGTGCTGTGAGGATTAAGACAGCAGACACATCATGTTTATACATGAGATCAAAATGTAATGCTGATGAGTCTGCAGCTCACCGACCAAACCATCAGAATCCATTATAACTGCAAACATCAACAGACAGTTCCCCAAACAACTGCTGTGCTGGCGTTTAAGCTCATTTCGCTATTAAGGAACAAAGGTTTTGCAATAATTGCAGACTCCATTCCCGATACTGCTTATCCTCTCTCGTGTCACGAGGGAGGTGGCGCCTATCCCAGCTGACTTTGGGCAAGAGACAGGATACACCATGACTGAGCTTATCTCCAGCTCATATCGATGAAAAACAAATACATTCTAATTCAAATATCCAATGCCCCTTTTTTAAATATAATGACCAATTTGGTGCATTTCCAAGTTCTTGCATAGTCCACTAATTTTAACTCAACATTAGAGGTGCCCAAGCTGGTTTACTGCAGCTGCCTTTGGTAGCAAATGCCACTGTCAAGTTGAAGTAAATGGATAACTGTAGTCTAATTACTTGACTGGAAAAATTAACACATTAGATTAGTGTCGTTGCTGGAAACTTTTGACTAAATGTGTTACTGACATTACTGACCACTTTGCAATACGGACCAGCAATGATTGACTTCTGCGTCTTTCACACCTTCACCTTCTAAACTGTAATCAGGCATTTTTAAACCTTTTCCCCAGTCTCACTGTCTTTTGTGGACTGGCGGAATGACAGATGTGGAGCTGAAGTTGCTCCTTGAATGCTGCAGTATCAGAAATGGTACAGACAGAAAACCACCAGCCGTGACAGGAGTGTGAAGTATAAGACTTGGATTGTCCCTTTGGGATGAAAGCACTTTTCACTGTCATGTTTTTGCCAAATACTTAATTATGTCCACAAAGCAACCTGCACCAGCTCAGTTAAAACAATTCAAAGCTTGGATGAATTTTGTCTGAAAGGTACAGACAAACACATTCCGGTTCAGCTATCACGCCAAAAATGTATCAAATTATTTGGAATGCAGCACGAGAGTAGCTATTGATTAAGTCAAGGGCCAGATATAAATTTATATATCTGTATATACTATGACTCCCAAAAGGCCAATTTGAACTCGGACCCTCTTATGCATCCTAAAGCTAGAGAAGAGTTATAGCTGTGTTTTTTTTTTCTGAATGAAAAGCAATAATATTATAGTTTTTATAATGATATTATTATATAAGAATGCATTAATATCCATATTTACTTTGAATTGGACCTATTTCACATGGCCTCTGCCTCCGCATATGCAATTGGCAGATGCTACCCTGTCGGTGTGAGTGTGGCTGACTGGCTGCCAGTTGCACATACCTGATATAGACGCTAATTCAAAAGAAAGACCTTCAAATCATATGAGTGTTGGCATAGTGTCAAGAGACAAAGTAGAAATACAGTAGCCTTGAGTTGAGAATTTGCTCCCTCTTCTTTCTCAATTTCCCTTTCGCAGTTGCCCTTTCTGGGAAGTGCGGCAGCTTGTCAATATCTGTCAGAGGCTGTCTCTGTCAATCAGGTCCGTGAGGCTGCTAGGGCCTCTGCTGTAACAAGACGATCTCACAGAAACAACCTATAACTGACAAAGTCCTAGATCTCTGCTCTGTAATCACTGGGGAGGCAAGCTCTCAAACTGCAGCCCCGCCGCATACACACATACGCACTATGTAATTGCTTCCCATACCGCTCAACCTTTTAAAATTGATCACAGTCCATGTAAGAGCCTTAACTGCAGTGTAGATTTGGTGAGTTAGAATATTGCTTGCCAATATCATGTTACGAACTTGTAAACAGTGTGTCAACCAATTGAGACTTGACCCTTTACCAACAGGCTAATATTGCCACAAAAAAAAACTGAAAATTGGCAAGTAAATGTTACCGCTGTGGGATAAATAAAGTTCTATTATCGTCGTCGTTGTCGTCGTCATCATCATCATCATCAACAACCTCAAACCACAGGGTTTCCTGTTAGTTATTGCTTGGTTCAATTGAAAATGAAACATTTTAATTGCACAATTGAAACCTTTTGTGAGACTTGAAAATGTGACTGCCTTTTCAGGTCCTTACAGACACAAAAACAAAATCTAATGAATGATGGAAGGATGAATGAATGAATGATCTAATTTTGACGGAATGATCTCATTTTCACCAACAAAAACAATGACATCTCCATATTTACTTTTAATCCTGTCCATTATTCATTTGCATTTATACATTGCCTGGAAGTTAATGGATAGTTTGACAAAGGTTTTAATCTTGCGGTGATAACAATGTTTGATGAGGGCTCCTTCCTGGTCCATGGGTCAGATTTAGTGTTGAGAGTATAGAAGACTGTCAGACACCACCCATTCTTGGACGATGCTTGACCGTCATGCATTCAAACCTAAATTTGACATAGATATCAGCAATAATAAAAAAAAATCACCTCAAGCTCCTTGTTAGACGTACTTCCATGTACAGGAGTTTGAAATCCTTATTGGCAAATTTATCTGCCTGTGCCTATATTATAATTGTTCAAAAATGCAATCACACCAAGGCTTCCTTCCTTCCTTTTTCTGGTGCCCTACCTTGTAATTGAATGTGTAGTTTTATTGTCTATAAACTCTTATTTACATTATATGCTGTATGTCACCCACTACATTTGTTCAAGCTCATATCCATAATAATTTGCATAATTGCTTATATATCTGTTTGTATCATTGGTCATTTAAACTTGGTTTAAAAATGGAGACGGACGTTTCGCCATTATGACACTGCATAGGTTTCAAAGAAAGTTTTGGAATAGCTAGTTGACAAACATTGGATTGATTTTAGTGAATGCACAGTATTGTATGTGTGAGTTTCTGGGATTATTATTGAGACCGTCTTCAGGTAGATTAGTATATTCTTCGGTTCACTCAGCGGTCGGTATTGTACAGGGACTTCTGCTGAACTTTTGCTCAGCTGCTCTCTCTACTTCGGTGTCAAGGATTAGTCTGACATCTCCTGACTCCTTGCCTTTCAAATAAGATGGACTCCTGCTGAAATGCTGAGAGCGTGCTCATCGTGTAAAGCCAATACTCATACTGCTGATGCTCCTCATCCTTGCCCTCTGCCTATTTCAGCTCCACTAAAAATCCATGAGTGATCCCCAGCGGTTTTATGGATGTGAGAGGATGAATTTGTGGTTTCAAAGGACTACGGCTGTTGAGCAGCTCAATAAAATAGTAATAGCCAGTAGCATGACTGATTAGGTAAGAAGTATTGTGCTGTCAACTCAAATTTTCAAAAGCTTGACCACTGTCCATTTTTTCTTTAAGGTGAGATATGTTGAGGCCAGTTCTAAATCTCATAGCAGGAGTCTGTTGAATTTTTTAGGCATTCCAGTGCCAGATGGTTACCTGTTAGTTACTGTTATTAGTTTAAAAAAAAGAATGGTTGCAAATTTATATTGGGACGCTTAATGATGCGATACATAAAAGGGCAATAGGTGGGCAATTGCATATGGCCGCATTGTAGTCATAGCTTCTTTCGGAGGGCCATTATAACTGTCAACCCAAATAAATGTATGAGCACCTCATATTATATACAGTAAAAGCTACAAAACAAACTGACAAATAACTTTTTCAAATCAGACAAGTAAAAACTGGTCAAATATTTAAAAGAAAAGATATTATTAAAAGTGAAGACAATTTGCAATTCTAGTAATGACACAAATTTGATGCACAATTTGTCTTCGCGGGCCACATAAAATGATGTGGCGGGCCCTATCTGCCCCCTGGGCCTTGAGTTTGACACCTGTGGCATATGGTGAAAGTAGCTAGGGTTGGCTTTTAACTTGGCACGAAAAGATACGTATACAGGGCTACATTGACTTTTGTTGTATGAACAGATTAGCATGAGCTACCAGTATTAGTTCTTACCTCAGGTAAGAAGGATTATTTTATTCTTTGGGTTTGGCTTTCATAAGTAGAAGCAAACAGACAGCTGCAGAGAACTCCTGTTGGTGAGATGAAATGCTTATAATCAGAAAGGTTAAGCCCTGACCCCTATTGTCATGTTAATGAGAGCAGGACTTGACGTTGGCCCAGCAGTACATGGGGTGGGGATTTAAGGGCTGGCTCACTTTGATGAGACTGGGTAAAATTTCAGTCCGACAAGAAATTAGGTGTGTAAAGTATATTATAAATGTTCACTCGGGGTATTTTGATGAAAACACATTACAGACATTAAGACACTGAGGATCTGCTGTAAATAATGGTCTACCAATCACATATTATCTTCTGTAATCAAAATTACATGCTCAAAATCGTGGGGGGGCTAGGAAGGTTTAAAATGTTTGCTGGTTGTCCTTCTACTTGCGTGGGTACTGTCTTTCTAGTGTGGATGGGTTGCTGGATAGGTTGAAGATTTTGGGTTTGCATAATTACCTAAATAAAGGTAGATGCACTTTTTTCCGATTATTGATCCTTCATTATATTATGATTTTTTTTAAAAAACTTTTGTCACTTTTAACACATGTTTGAGATGGTCAACCACTAAAATGTCAACCAGGAATATTCACAAACATTTTCACCTGGGCACAAAAAAGCATAAAACCTTTTCCATATTGATTGTTTCTCTATGCAACATCCAATCACTGTCATTGTTTTAAGTCTTTGGTGTGTTTGGCTGGCACATGAATGTCCAGAGATAGTTTTTGAATACTCTGAGTGCACACTCCATCACTCAAGCAAGTACTAGCTCAGTCCGTGTTGACCTGGCATGATAAATGAGTGTTGATTTGAATCAGTTTTGTTCCTACATGGTCCCCTGACTCCCCGGCTTTGTCAGCCACTTGCCATGTCGCCTGTGTCCCTGTATGCAGATTTAACACGGTGCATTCATCAGCTGCAGGTCCACTGCACACCCCGCCCGTGTTAAGTCAGGTGGAAACCTGGGACTGGCGGTTGATAGGGTGAGGGAGCATTTTAGAGCCAGTGTTAAAATTAATCAGTGTAATGAGGAAATAAGTGAGTTATTGGCGTCACAATCACTTCCTTCATTAAGAATGATATTTATGAGTATCCAGCAGCCGACAGGACATTGCAGGTTTATGGAGCGTACATTGCCACCTTGTTCCAATTATCCTCTACCTTTGAATCTGACAGGACATGGTGCATCATTAGTTGTTGTTCAGTGTGGAGAAAAGGGCAGCATGTGCACCGCGGGCTTGGCAGTGTCACACCTGCTTTTTTATTCATCATGAAGGCAATTATAGTTGATTGCACGATAGAAACACTGGGGGAGGGAGTTTCCATGCCGTTATCAACAATAGCACAAACGTTTAAAATTCATCACCACATTCATCTCCTGTGGAACAAATTCACTTTTATTTAGAAGCATTTTGTAAATAATAAATGCTATACTGTGTATTCAATGTATTCATTTTCTCCTCATCTGATGCAATCCTCACAGAATAAAAAATATTTCTACATTTGAGTGATAGTGCTGTAGAATGCTATATTATTTCACTCAGGCAATTTACAGTCACCATATTGCACCTAGGACCATTAAGTAATTACAAAAGTAAACAATAACAATTTCATCATAAGAATTTTAATCATCATCTACTTTTTTTAACAGAACGAATGTCATCAGTACTTAAGTCCAGTCTTCTGCTGTTGTCATCGTTTCATTTATGATACGTCAGATTTTGTGTTGTGAGTTGACCTCAAATCAGTTCTAGTTTTATCTCATGGATCTCTTTTTATCTGGAGCTCTGTGACCATGACAGATACTACTGAATAATAGACACCTTGCAGGCTTCACTTCCAGCAGCAGTATCCTCACTTTAGAATCATTAATTCAAAGGCAGTGGCACAGAGAACATATGAAAAATTGGACATGAAAGTGAAGGTGCAAATAAAAATGCAATGGAAGAATTCTGCATTAATTGACAAATTTTAAAGATCATATTAACCATTTGATGCACAACATGTGGACTCTCCTCTCAAATGCACACCATTTGTCTAAAATGTGCCTAAGTTGCTGAAGTCTATACAAGGGATCAAAACGTTTTATACATTTATGATTTGTATGTTATCATTTGTATGTCATCATATGTGTTTATATTCTACATGCTACTTTATGTAAAGGCTGACTCATTTGGAAGGATTTTTTTACCAGAATCAGAATTGGCTTGATTGTCAATGAAGAAGTTCATTAACTAGAATTTCATTGCGATGCAATCATGCAACATGAAATACAAAATACTTTACAAATAGCAATATGGGCATAATGACATAGTGCACTATAGAGCAGTGCAATTGGCAACCCTAGATGCTATAGAGCAGGGGTGTCAAACTCATTTTTTTTCCACAGGCCGCATTGTAGTCATAGCTTCTTTCGGAGGGTGATTATGACTGTCAACCCAAATAAATGTATGAGCACCTCATATTATATACAGTAAAAGCTACAAAAAAAACCTGACAAATAACTCATTTTCAAATCAGACGAGTAAAAACTGGTCAAATATAAAAAAAAAAAAAAAAGATATTATTAAAAGTGAAGACAATTTGCAATTCTAGTAATTACACACGGATTTGATGCACAATTTGTCTTCGCGGGCCACATAAAATGATGTGACGGGCCGTATCTGTCCTTGAGTTTGTGTGCTATAGAGAATTTGCTCTTGAAATTCCCCCTATGTATTGTGTTGACAGAGAGCAGCATGTTAATTATTTATTTATTTAACTATGTATTTATTTTTTTACATCTCTCAACAAATGTAGTGTCAAATCCAACACAAATCCAAGTGTTTCTCTATATGAGAGAAGAGAACCAACGGCGTGGTGTCACCATTAATCAGAAACAGAATCAGCTTTATTGACCAAGTTTGTGCATGCCAAACAGGGAATTTGACTCCGGTTGATCTCAGCCTCTGTATGACATTTAAGTGACTGAAAACTTAAATTTACATTGTCACAATGCAATTGTCATTGAATGCAATAAAACCATACAACTGACAATTTTGAAATAAATGCTTTATATTTCATATAACAGAGAGATTGAAGTCAGTCAGGACAAGCCCATTGTGTAGAGAAGAGCTTTTGATATTTTCTATCATTGGTAGACGCCACATGTGGTGATGGATGGATACAGAAAGACTGCCTCCCCGCAGGGAAAAACTCTATTTCACTTTGCCCGGGTACATCCCGTTTTATGGCATTGTCAACGTTTTGCAAAATTGCCATCATATTACATTCATCACTGACATGCATTCAATTCCATTGAGTGCATAATTCAGACAGTTCTGTAATCAGCTATAAATTCATTTTAAAAAATTCAAAAAAAAAAAAATTGTCAAACAGTGGCGGTTGGTATCCAAACACACACTGGAACGGGGACAAGCCCATGGCAGAGCTCGGGAGCACGTTGTGCGCGTATTCCACCAAAGGCAGTTG
Organism: Syngnathus acus; assembly: GCF_901709675.1. Lineage (NCBI taxonomy): Eukaryota > Metazoa > Chordata > Actinopteri > Syngnathiformes > Syngnathidae > Syngnathus > Syngnathus acus. The sequence continues at coordinate 15,249,915 of NC_051094.1, read as the reverse complement.
TTGGGCCCATCCGCGCTAGTTATTGGCAGACATGCAGCAGAGAGACTTACCCAGTTCTTGGTTAAGTCGTTCGACCTGCCTGTTGGACTTTGGGTGGAACCCAGAAGTGAGGCTTGCCGTGGTTCCCAGGAGGCGGCAAAACTCCACCTAAAAGGCCAATGAAAACTGTCTGTGAGTGCGTGCAAGGTTAGCGTCTGGAAGGAGTGTGGCATGGGCTTGTTAACCCGTTTCTGCCCAAATTGTTATTTCTAAAAAGGTGCATATTTTTTGGGTCCTTAGGTGTCCCTAAGTACGAATATGCCGCGCTTTTTTGGTTATGACGTCGCGTATACGAAATATGCGGCATCTATATATAGACTATGTGCTGATACGTGCACAAAAATCGGAGCATTCTGACGATTTGCAAGTGTAACGTGATGTAATTTATTTGAATGTTCAGAGATAGTTGTGTTTTACACGTAACAGCTGTCTGCAACATGAAAGGGACCATTTCCACAATTTTCAATGGGCGTGCATGTGCAACGGCGGCCGTCATCCCCAGGGTATGGGGACCAGCCGTAAGAAAATGCCAAAGTTTCTATGAACACAAGTGGCTTTCATAGCCGTATTTATTTGCAACAAACTTTCAACAACAAACTTTCAAACTTGCGGTACCATAAACGCAGATATAAACTGTAACTCAGCAGTGATGATGTTCAGCCTTGCGCCGCCACTTCCGGTCAGAAAACGGATCACGCGACCAGTGCTTCTCACACATTTTATTCCGGCTGGCGGTGAGCACGGAAACACTTCACAGTGCACAGTGCCACGCGGCACTTGGAGCACGCACTGGACGGACGCGACTTGCAAGTCGGCAGTGCGCACTTTCGGCCTTGCGCCGCCACTTCCGGCCAGTGCTCCACGGTGTCGAAGCGGGAGTCATCGGCAACTGCGCACACGCGCGGTCTGCCCGATCTCCGAGCTCGAGTGGCGCCTGGTGCTGCAACCAGAGTTCGGGCCACCTCGCGTCGGAACTCCAGCAGAGACATCCCGCCGTGCTCATCCAGCCGGTGCAGCACCCATGCATTGAAGACGGCCGCGTCCAGCATCCAGGTGAATATCGGCCACCACCACTTCTTCCGGCGCATGTTGATGCGGTAGAGCTCGATGCTCTGGTCGGCGCGGTCCGTGCCGCCCATGCTGCGGTTGTACAGCTGGACAACAAATGGCTGGTCCACTGCCACCTTCTTCTTCTCCTGCCTTGACCAGCGTGACACCTTCTGCAGAGGATGCTCAGCGGCGAGGGTGGAGGCGATGGTGACCACGGCGTTATCCTTCCACCGAGTGAGCGCAATCTTGTTTGCCGTGTCGTACACGACAGACACGGCACCACGCGGCTTCCTCTTCATAGCCTTCTGATCTGTGATCGGGCAAGAGCGCGGGATGCGGTTTTCTCGGATCGTCCCCGTGCAAGCGTAGCCCCGCCTGCGCAGCTCTGCAACTAGCGGGAGGCCGGTGAAGTAGTTGTCTATGTAGATGCGTAGCGGAAGTGCACGCACAGCATCGGGGAGGTTGTCCAGAAGTCGAAGGAGCGTGCCACCGCCCTTGCCGAACTTGCGTTCCACTTCAGAGGCATCTACACTCGCCCCCTGGTAGATGTCGAAGTGGAGCAGGAAGCCGTTGGTCCCACTGTTCAGGCACCAGGCCTTGTAGCCGAACCGCACCGGCTTGTTTCGGATTGCTTGCTTGCATCCGTGTCTTCCAAAGTATTCAATCATTGCCTCGTCCAGATCAAGATTGCAGTCCATTGGATACGCCTCCCCGAACCGAGCGTTGAGGATGTCCATCATGGGACGCAGCTTTGTCATCCGGTCGCTGCTGTTCTGGCGCGTGTTGTCGGCACAGTGAATGTAGCGGATGATCTCCTCGAACCTGTTGCGTGACATGGCCCCAGCGACGAGGGCGCAATGGAGATCTTCATCTGTGTTCCAGTAGTGTCGGCGACTGGGGAGCTGGTGGTAACCCGAGAGCAGCAAGATCCCCACCACGCGCTTCAATTCTCCGATGGTGAGCTGGAAGTTGGAGTCAGTCACCGCCGCATACTTGATGGTCTCGCGAACAAGGTGAGGATATACATCGGAAAGGAAGAAGTCCAGCTTCTGAACTGCGCTCTTTCCAACCAAAATTGTGGGGACGGCGAGAGGCCTGGCGTCCGGGAATTTTGTCAGGCGCGTTTTACTGTTGGTCCAATTGTAGTCCAACGCATCTTTCTGCGAGCGTTTCTTTGAGGTGGAGGCCTGTTGGGGCTCCTCTTCTTCCTCAGTGTCGCCATCATCATCATCTCCGATCACACGTCCGTCGGCGAGGACCACCACGGCGGGAGCGCTAAGCTGCCGTCCCGAGAGATTATTGAACGTTCCTCCGCAGTCTTCCTCGCCCGTGTCTTCGTCAGACTCGAAACTGACCACGGGTGGAGCAATAAAGATTTTATCCACAACTGCGTCCTCATCTTCGATTGCATCGAAGACCTCCATCGCCGACTGTGTACCCATAGACGCGGATAGTCTATGTATAGATGTTTCGCATAAAACAATACATAGAGGAAATACGTTAGGGCGAATCATCACTGCAATCACATATGTCAATAACCATTATATGATAATTGTTCCCTAAAAGTTTCACCCTGCTATCTCGAGTCTATCATAATTTCCCGGAGCTCACCTTTTTGCATCTTCCATCGTGAGTCGCGATCGTCCGGCTTCGCTCACTTAGCATGCGTGACTCATAAACTGGCAAAATGGCAGCGGTTCCGGGTTCGACAGGTCAAAGGTTGGTTATAACCGGATACAATCGGCACGAATGCTTGTCGTCATTTGACGGCGTCAGAAGCTGCGGAAATTGGAGCGTCTACATATAGACTACAGGCTGAAACGGGCACTTATATGGTTTCATATACACTTATTGATACACAAAAAAGGGACGTATGTTAAAAATGAGAGGGTGACTACTTCGTGGATTTTCACCTATTGCGGGTGGTCTTGGAACCAATTATCCGCGATAAATGAGGGATTACTGTATTTTGGAAGGATTTGGCTGAACATTGACACTTACTCTAAGTAATAGGTCTGGAAACTCACACATTTCTAAATTATTATGTTTTTTTTCCAAGCGATCTCGGGACGCCCAAAAATTGGGTAAAAACTGCTTGATTAACCCATCAGGCAGATGACGTCAGTGAAGGGAGAAGAGTAGTGCTTGATTAATACATCAGGCAGATGACGTCAGTGAAGGGAGAAGAGTAGCTTTTTCCATTTGTTTCATGGCTTGTTTGTTTTTGCACTGTTGTTTTTGGATGAATTTTGAACATTCAGTCAAATATCCCTAACAGATGCTGTGTGGCTGAGTGTTGCAACATGCCGCAAGAAGGTTTTAGCCTGCATAAATTACCCAAGGATGAGAAAGTGAGAAAACCTATGAACTGACAGGTGAAACCGATAAACTAGGATGGGACAAGCAAGTTGGGTGTAATTTGCAGCGCACATTTGGCGTTTGCAAGGAACTGGCACACTTGAACAAGAATCTGTGGCTGCCTCGCTCTGTAGATGAAGTCATGGTGCTGCTGTGCAGAGGTGCAGTACCTCGACTCAGCTACCAAGGTGATGGGCATGTTTTTTTCTTGGCTTTTTTCTTTTTTTTTCGACACAAGAGCCACCCTGAGGATCTTGAAGGGTCTTACATAAGCCTCACTTATTGTTATCAAAGAACAAGCCTGCATGAGAGATAAAAAGCAGAAACACTCCATTTTCTAATTTCTTCATTCCCTAACTGTGAGCGCCTATGAAGGCTTATCATTTTGATATTCATATTAAGTTGAAGTAGACATGCATAAGAAGAGATGTCCACATAAATTTGAATGCATTTTTATACATTATATGCGACGTACGTTCAGTGACTTTGATTATACAAGTTGTGTCAATTTCCCTTGCTGATATCACACCCAGATATGGTGCGGTGGGGGGTCGGCGATGTCCATATCACAGAGCAGAAAGAGGCGTTGAGTAGTCATTTAAAAACAACTTGATGAAATTAAAAATCCAACAAAGTTTCATTTTCTTGATGAAATCATATATTACGAGAGTTTTGAGTGCAAAATTGGACATCCTGGCTGGATATTTATTCATTTATATGGTGTGTTTCATACACAACTCAATGGGCAATGTGGAAGCATTCCAAATCAAAGAACTATGGAAATGTCTATGTTTTCAAAGACAGTGATGGTTTTGCGTGCCATGTCGTCCACAGGCCTCGGTCCATTCATTGAGTTCTCTGAAATCCACTTAAGCCGTCCACAAAATTTTAGACCATTCTAATGGAGATGCTGATTTTGTGTACCAGCATGGCTTTTCACCTCCCCTACACTGCCCAAACTGTCCCATGCTTTTTAGATGAGTACAGGTTTTGTGACCAGTAAGCTCACCAGACCGAAACCCCATGGAAAATCTATGGTCAAGACAGTTGTGACAGACACCATTGATAACTGCCATCAAAGGAAAATGGGCTAACACGGCAGAAATGCCACAGGCTGATCGCCCCCACTATATACATAACTACTTTTTATAACAAGGTACAATACTGTAAATACTGTATTTGTTCTAATTATCGCCCAGGGCGATAATTAGAGAAGGTTTATGTCCAACAGGGGGGACGATTAATAGAGAACACTTTTTGTCCGATCTCCCAAGGGGCACTGAAATGGGCGATAATATGTATATTTTCCTTATGTAGTATGCAATACCTGCATCTCACTGGTGTTCTTAACACTAGAACAGCGGCTGTTTTGATCTACCTCTAACAGCGGGGTGCGTCAATTGACGCTCCATCGATGCGACACGTTACCGTCGCACATCACATGTTGCGCACGCCCCGATAACGTAATTGTGTGAGGATATTGTGTGACGAGTGTAATTGTATCATAGTTTATGGAGAAAAACTATTTAAAAGGGACATTTGACGTGCTGTCCAATCAGTCATATTTAAACTTGCGCAATGACGTCTGCATGCGGTCGCGGAGGAAAACGTAAGTTATGGGGGGAATTTTTATCAGCATGGGCGATAATTAGAGGTATCAATGTTTTTATGTGTTATTTATGTCATCGCTAACACACACTGGACGATTATTAGAATATGGGCGATCATTAGAATAAATACGGTATGTTTTCAGAAATCTTTTATTATAACAACTTCTTTTAGAACAAAGTACAACACTGCAAATATGTTTTTAGAACTCTTATTATAACAACTTTTTTTTGGGCTGGAAAAAATCCACGATGCAGTGAAGCCGCGATAAGCGAACCGCGAAGTAGCGAGGAGGGATCACTGTACTAGTAAGTCAGTAATGTGTTAATGATCAAGTAATAATGTGTTAATAATTTCACATATAAGTCGCTCCTGAGTATAAGTCGCATCCCTGGCCAAACTATGAAAATACTGCGACTTATAGTCCGGAAAATGCGGTAATAATAATAATAATAATATTAATAAAAATAAAAATAATTAGCTGATTTTGTCAGGAAAAGAATTCAGTGTAATGACAATCATGGGACAATCGTCTCAGACTTGAACTATTTTATTACAACTCCATTACAAGCACTTAATGAAACAGAAGTCCTGAGAAATCTCTACATAAAGGTTCGATGTGAGAGCTTACCAGCACAGATGCGTATTATAATCAACGGGTGGATGCAAAATAATCTTCCACACCTCCCTGGAACTGTCTTTGAGAAGAGCCTAAAAATGCATGAGAGAGCTCAGAACATGGGGTTCTTCAATCCTGGTCTTCAGGGGCCAGTTTCCTGCAAGTCTAACATTTCTCCCTGCTGCAACACACTTGGTTCAAATAATCAGGATCAGAGATGAGATTAATCACCAGTTTACAGTCTACTTTACCAACATCATACCAGCTGATAAGTGTTCTATCAGTCTATCTGTTATACTCGTAAATTGGCAACCAGAGTTACTCCTCCTAAACTGGTCTCGTTGTGCACCGTTAATCATCCTGTCACCTTGTTTTAGCTGTGCTAGCTCTCAAGGACAACATTGACTGAGAGATGGTGAAGAGGTCAATTTGATTTCAAGGGTCACAATTGGATTCCGCGGTGAGACATAATCACTTCCAAGGTTGTTTATACCAGCTCAGCTGGAGCTGTCTTGATGTGGTCAGGGTACATAGCTGAGAAAGAGCTCAGCTGTTGCAACATCACAAACGTCATGTTGTTGTTCGGTTCCTTAATGCCTCTTAAGACAGACATTCACCCACCTAATGTTACCTGTAGCTTCTTCTGTAACCGCTTTCTGATCGGCCAGAAAAGTGATTGAAAGTGCACATTGATGCCCAGTAAGGACTGCACTGCTGCCAGCAGGTGGCAGTGCTGAGCTCCATTGATGCTGCTGCCATTGACTCCAGCTGCGCACTTTCTATTCACAGGCATGTTTTTGTACACCATGAAAGGCAAATAGGTTGTGACATGAATGTTTAAAACTGTCTGGGGAAATGTTGCTTATATAGACACTACCACATTGCTGTAGGCATGTAGCATAACTAGCTGAAAACAATTTGATGTTGAAAACAATGTTATGGCCACGCAGCAAAATTATATGTAACTAGTAACACCGCCACTTGTAGCACCTCTACTGTTCAACACTGCATGTGAGTTGGTTATATAAAAGCTATTGTTTTCAGTGTGGCGTTTGTGTCTATAACCTAAAGCAGATCAGTTTAATAATTGAGATCTTTACTTTCAGGTGCTACAGGGGATGCTCAGTCAGGCGCCCAACCCTCAGTGCAGGGTACTCTGCCGCACTTCATTCAGGAGCCAGAGGACGCCTACATAGTCAAGAGCAATCCTATTAAACTGCGCTGTCGAGCCACACCTGCCTTGCAGATCTTCTTTAAATGCAATGGAGAATGGGTTCACCAGAATGAGCACTTCTCCCACGAGTACAAAGACCTCAACACGGGTAAGATTAAGCTGCGTGACCTTATTGCGAACGATCATTCCACTGACTGGGATAACGTCAAAGTTAGCTGCACAATGGAAATTGTGCAACAAAAGTCTCTCGCAACTCAAATAGCATACTAACCTGTAACTGACTATTAAAAACGTAACTGCACGTCATGAAAATGGTTTTAGTTGAATACAAGCTTGACAAAACTTGTGACACATATGACAATGCTTTGTGCCATATATATAGATATCTATATCTATCTATATCTATCTATATCTATCTATATCTATATCTATATATACATAATATGAATTTAAATCAGTTTATTTGAAAGAACTGACTGAGGCCCCCTGATGGTATTTGCAATTAATAAACACCCTCAGCTAAGAATACCCTGTCATTAAAAAAAGTGAGGAAGCAGTCTGTCTTAT